>NC_056743.1:1629511452-1629811452 GCF_019279795.1 Protopterus annectens | reverse complement strand
TCCTGCCATTTCCTCTTTCTACCCTGACTCTTTTTAGGCTGGGATTTGTGTTTGTTCTGCCCTTTGCAGTTGGACACCATGTTATGGAAGAACCTGCAGGTATGAGACATTTTAGATGCCATATGCATCCGTTTACCTTTATCATCCTACTGTTTGGAAAACTGAGTAGCATCAAGACCAAACACAATTTTAGAACTTATGGGATCATTCAAACTTTCATTTTTTTAAATCCTTAGAAAAAATCTGGTTATGTAACCAAACATACCTTCTTCAGCTGCATTTCTAGAAATATTATCACATTTTCCAAGACACTCTTCAAGGCATAATTCAAAATCTAGGTAACATTATAAACAATCTTTCATATAACACTTCTGTTTAGCAGGCAAAGGTACAGCAAAGTCATCTAAATAGTAAGCATTTTGCAATATAAATTTTCATATGAATCCTGGATAATTTAAAATTCTAAAGACTAAATTATTAGACCGAGACAACTTTTTACCCTGATATTCTAACCACTTGCCAATTTTATCCTCTCTTGTTAGAGTAGGCAGCTGGAGAAACCACAGCTGGGACAGCTGACAAAGGGTAAAGAGAGCTGCAAGTTCAGAGTACACCTTGTATTTCCTCATAGCTTTTTAGGAACTGGTTTACTAGCATTTTACATTCAATTTTAGAGACATCTTCTAAGATTAACGGTGCAGGAAGAACAGTCAAAACATTTGGAATATCATCCTCAATAAGATCATAAACTCTGCCAGTTTCTGGTACAACTCCATTGTTTCCATCTATAAACCTAACTAGTATCTAAAGAAAGGTGAAAACTTAATTGAATTTTTTGAACTTGTTCACCCTCCAAAGATTTAGATTGGAAGGACTCAGATTTTTCAGTACTGTCTGCATCAAAGTATCATTCAAAATATGCAGTGTTAGACTGATCTGTAGAGAAGGTAGCCCCATAGTCATTCTAAATAGGAATGTAGTCTTCAAGATTAGCTGATTGTAAAACACTTTCAGCTAATGAAACTACATCAGCCCTTTACATGGTAATAATCTGTCTGTTGTGTGGTGAAGTTTCTTTTCCTTCTTACTATGAACCACACTGGGGGACAAAATATCTAAAGATGAAGTATTTTATCTGGCAAAGGGGTTTATTACCCTGGACTTCACTTGCACCTAAAGGGTTTAGTTCTCCAATACCTGAACCAGGTACTGGAACAGCCCTGGAAGATGTGTCTGGCCCCCATACCATAGAGGACTTTGGGCTCACATCAGAGGGTGACAGGAAAAAAGGCATGTGGTCTGCAGGCTGACTTATGATAACAAGATATTCACAAACTGTAGGCTGAGGCATGGTTTTATTGATTTTTTTTCTTTTTAGATGCAACTAGATTTGATTTGAGAGGGAAGGGTCAGCTGTATAAGGATCTATCAAGTTGGAAAAAAAACAGTAGATGAAATAATGCATTGTCACTATTAAGGGCTGAGTAAGGGTAGCAATAATAGAAAATATAAACTATGTTACCACATAGCAAATAAGGATAAACTGCATAAAATATACCATATACCATTGATGGTGCAGTGGTGCAGCAGTTTGTGTTGTCGCCTCACAGCAAGAGGTTCTTTATTTTGATTCTTGGCCGGAGTGCCTTCTGTGTTAGTCTGCATGTCCTCCTTGCATTTGTGTGGGTTTGCTTCAGTTTTCTCCCACATTACAAACACATGCATCTGGAGAATTTCTCCCTGGGGCTCCACTGAAAATTGTCTTGTTTCAAGTTGGACTTTCTCAGCAAACAAATGTTAAATAAACAGTTTAAATTTTGCTAAGCCTTGTTCAGCAATCTGCACAGTGTAGTAAAGAGCAACACACACACACAGTCACAATACCAAGTAAAATTCACTTCAACAAATACTGTCAAAAAATCAAACAGGAGGGTCATGGTCAGCATGAGACAAGCATAGCAGCACTTCTTCACTGCTCTGCTACAAAAAATATATTTCTGACGGGAATTTTTTGTTTGTTTGAATAATCCTAAACGGTCCAAACTAGTGAATTTTGACAGCCCTTGGTGGTATAAAGGGTTATTTCAAGAAAAAAATCAAAATTCTAATAGCTTTCCTGTCAAAAACTGTGTAAAAGTAATTTATTTCACTGTGTCTGGCAGCAACATGAGCTACACCAAGGCAGCACTTCAGGATTCTTCATGTAAGAAAGAGCTTCAGTCACTTTTGTCTCATATTCAACAATTATCATTAAAAATGGACAGCTTGCACAATAAAATTAATGATTTTAAGAAAGATTGCTCCAAACAAATGGAACAAATTATAAATTAATGAGGCTTTTCAGTTACAGAACAATCAGATCTCTGACATCAAAGAATCCCTTAATATTATGGATGCAAGGGTAAATGCAGGAGAAAACAACAACTGGATATTTATTGCAGCAAAATAAAATCTTGTCAGCTAAAGTAGATGACCTTGAAACTAGATCTCAAAGGAATGATATTCATAAATTTGGACTTCTTGAACGTAGTGAAGGCAACAATATGATTTATTTTTTAACTGCCTGGCTTCCTCCCCAAAGCTCTCCCTTCTGTGATGGAGAGAGCACAGCGGTTCGTAGGTAAACCTGCTGCAAAACCTGGTTCTTCTCTATAGTGGTGAAGTCTATTTCATCTAAAAAAAATTGGTACTTAAAACTGCACAAACTAAGTTACCACTTAAATATCATGGAAATATTGTACATTTTGACAATGACTACTCAACAACAGTGATGGCAAAAAGAAAACAATTCCTTCCACTTATTAGAAAACGTAAAAAGAAGCAAATAGAAGCACATTTAGTGTTCCCAGCTAGACTAAAGTTTTTCCTTACAAATGGGGTTAAACTATTAAAAGATGCTGACCCTGCTTTGTCATTTCTACAAACAAATAAAATTCTTGAACAAACAGAGCAAATGGATTGAAGTAATATATCCTCAAAGAGATGTATAGATTAAAATGGAAACAAAATAAGTGAGAAAAAGAAAAAAAATATTTAGACAATGAATAACTTTTCCTTTTTCCTTTTCACTTTCTTCAATTCTTATTTAGAAGGAAAGTAACATGATGTCAAAGCATGTTTGCTTTTTCCTTTTTGTAAACAAGCATACTTTTAGTTTTATATAAAGCTTTATCAATAAAGCAAGAAACAACATACTCAGTTACAACATAAATAGAAACTTGACTACAAGCAAGTAGACTGCTTAAGAAAGGTAATGTAATGTTTTCTAAGTTATACTTAGTTATTTTGCAGTTAACTGACAATATATTTTTATGAGTTGAAACAAAAAGTTATACATGTTTTTTAACAAAAACATTCAGTGTTTATATTAATATAGAAGTTGTAGGTTTCTGTATGAAAATGCATGCTTAGAAGATAATACATATTTTATTTATGAAATAGAAAAGACTGCAGTATGACACATAGTTGAACTCACATTTCTTTATCTTACATAGTTGCTGTTACAGGCTTGAACACAGCATATATCCTTAATGCCATCTTGTTTGTCTTGATGCTTTTCGGAAAAGTACCAACGGTGTTAATTTTTACCTGTTACTTAAACAGTATATTAAAAGCCGCGGTGGTGCAGCAGTAGCATTGTTGCCTCACAGCAAGAGGTTCTCCCATTCGATTCTCGGCTGGAGCTCCTTCTTTGTGGAGTCTGCATATCCTCCCCTCAGTCAAGTGGCATTCGAAAGACATGCGTAGAATGGGCGTGCCTTCGTTGAAGGTTGGGCATCAAGCTGGCACCTCAGCACCTGTAAAAAAATCTACTGCCAATCATTAGCAGACCAGAGTTTCGCTGTGGTGACCTCTAACCGGGAAAAGCCAAAAGAAGAACAACTTAAACAGTATATTATACAAAATATCATCATCATCACTTTAATATAAAATGGATAGAAATTATTCAAGGTAAACACTTTCTAGAGCAATATTTAAAAGGAAGTTTTGTTAAAGCTAATAACTGCATTCTAAGGCTGCCTGGAAAGCCAATATGCAGTCTTAGATAATACGCTATTGTTTTTGCTAGACACAATGAAATGTGAGGTGGGGATGGAAGTGAATATAATTGGTAAAGAAGGATATTTTATGGTTGTTTAGTTAAAAAGCGGTTTTAGTATATTAAACAACCTTAAAACTCTCTACTTGAGTGAAAGATCTAGTTTGGTGTTGTATGTAATAAAAATTATTGTTATTTGAGGGCTGTACCTATGGGAAGAGCTTCAGTGTGACTTAGAAACAAAGCTCCTTTCTTTCAGGCTCAATTTTTTTTCTTTCACTAGTTTATGAGAAGCTTTTGAGGTAAAAGGCCTGAGATAACTTGAAATCCCCACTCAAACTTTCAGAACAGAACTGTTCAAGCTTGGAGATCTCATTTGACAGGCAGTTTTGGAAAGATAATTTACATAAAAGATGGAACCTTCTGAATATGCATTAGATCAAATTTCACTGTAACAATACATACAGTAACTATACAAGCTAGCATAGCAGAAGAAAAGTTCATATTATGTTACATGAAGCGTGAAAGCTTATAACTGAAACAGAAAAAAGTGTATAGTTTTCAAAGGTATTATTTGATGCAAATGAATACAAATGTAATATTGAAAGTTTTATTTTTATTGCAAAATATATAAGTATAGAGCATACTGATAAAACACACGAAGGTTCCAAAGAAATAAAAATGCTGGGGATTTATCTTTACAATAGTAAATCATAGTCTGTGTTGTTCTTTAATAATTTATTTCATATATACAGTTAGGAAATCTTGTTTATTAGTAAACAGGTCTAAAAATGAAACAACCATTCTACTTATTTTATATTACTAAAGACTTAAAGGATACAGCTATACTTTTAGCTAGTTGTTGTTAGAGTTTTATATATTTGTAATAGAGTGGTTTGGGGGTATTTTTCGTCTCACTCTTTGTCAGAATATTGGATGAGTTGGTTTGCTTGGATGGTTAGACTATTCATGCATAGAGTGTTAGGCTCCATGAGGAGTAGGAGGTGGTTTTAGAAGTAATTGTTTTATGACAATCTTATGAATAACTTACTGCCTTTTTACAAGTGCCCACAAATGTAATGATTTTGTTCCTAGATCTACTCTCAGAAGTTACTATTTGCATGAGTATTAATAAGCAGTTCTTTATAAATAGAGTGTCATTATCTATGAGAAAAAAGTATATGTTTCTGATCAATAGAGCAAATGACATTTATAACTGTATTTCTATAATGTTAATGGATTAAACAATGGAAGCAAGAGAAATAATTTAAATAAGATATCTGAAGCTGTTTAATTCTCAGGCTATCTTTCTACAGGAAACACACTTATTAGCAGAAGATATAAACAGACTTAATACTAAGAGTTACATTATACTACCTAGTTCACAACATAATCAAAAAAAGGGGGGGGGGTAGCTATTTTATAGAATACTTTTTTACCTATGCCTGAAGTTATGGGAACATATCAAGATGATAAAGGTATGTTTTGTACTTGCTACTATAAAATACAATAAGAAGATTTTAACTCTTGTTAATGTGTACTGGATTCCAGGAATAAGAGTTAAGACAGTTGATCAACATTTACAGCAAATAAGTCAATATGCAAAAGGCAGTATCATTTTGGCAGGAGACTTTAACTGTTTATTATCACTAAGTAATACTAATACAAATAGTAAAAGGAAAATTCAGCCTTCTACAAAAAAAGTTAATGAAATTTACTGAATTATTTAATCTTAGAGATATAAAAGAATTTTCAGAGCCAAATTCATTAATCATTATGCATTATTCACATAGGCCTGGAACACAATCCAGAATAGACATAGTTATAGCTCTAATGAACTAGTAGATAAGGTGGGTAAAGATAAGACCATAACTTGACCATTTTAAGATCATAATGCAATCATTTTTGAATTGTCTTTGAACTCTAATAATAATGTTAAAATAAGAAGAATACCAGCCTATATAACAGGTTTACAAAAATGTAAAGACTATTTTCTTAAAGAAATTTCCTCCTTTATACAAATTAACAATACACTGGATACTTCAGAAATCTATATACGGGACACTCTAAAAGCATATCTATTTGGTAGAATCATGAATTGTCTATCAAATAAAAAAGCAGTGGGACAAAGAATTACATGAAATTCAGGGAAAACCTGATAAGTTGAAGTTAGAAAACCAGAAGAATAAAAAATAACATAGAAGAGATCACTAAGCTAAATGACAAATACTTGGAAATTGTAAATCATAAAACAAAAATCAATCTTGAGAAGTTTAAGATAATTAACTTTTCTATCAATGCAAAGTCTATGTGCAATCTAGCCACCAAAACAAAATTCAGTCACATAAAAAAATCTAGTCAAATAGAAAGAAAAAAAAAGTAACAGAAATAGAAAATATTCTAAAGAAGTCAGAGATTATTACAATGAAATTAATCAAAATAATATACTAATAGATCCAGAGGAAAGAATCAAAACATTATTTATATATATATATATATATATATATATATATATATATATATATATATATAAGGATTCACTTCATAATCTCGAAATACTGAAATATCGAATTTCAGTATCTCGAGACCATGAAACCAAATCCACAAAACACTGAAACAACAAAACTGCAAAATACAAAACACCGAACAAACTGCATACACTACACCATACATACACCACAACACCCACATAGCAACATAAACAAAGAAAACTACTCACATACACAACTCATACACACATAAGAAGGGGGCAAGCCCCCCTGAACCCCCCATGTGGGGGGATGCACCCCCCCCACACCCCCTACTTATATATGCTAACTCTGAGATCACACAAACAGGAAACAAAAGCAAACCTCACACACGCACATTCTCCAGTCCCTAACACACACATCAAACATATCAGCAAACTCACATACACTCTAACTCCCACTCAAAACCCTTACAAAACACTCACTTACCTGACATAACACCTAGATCAACACACAGCACCACGGACCATCAACACACAATCCCAGACATTATGTAGCGTAAGGTCATAACCACAAATTTGAGATATTCGAATTCGTGATTATGAACTTTCACTATTGTAAACATTTGGCTTTATAGTCTCGAAATACTGAAATTCGACATTTCAGTATTTCGAGATTATAAAGCTCCATATATATATATATATATATATATATATATATATATATATATACATAAACTAGACTATCAAATGACCAAATGAAATTGAGAAACCAATTTCTATGTCTGAACTTCAAATCCAAATTTATAAATTAAAGTCTAATAAAGCACCAGATAATGATGGAATTATATCTGAACTTTACATGTTGTAACCTATTATTCTATAGTTAAGGACTTAACTAAATTTCTTGGGAATATACCCTTATCTCTCCAATTTTATAAACTGACAAGGATCCTACTCAATGCTTTTCATACAGATCCATTTCACTTCTAAATTTACATTATAAACTATTCATAGCAATTCATGCTAATAGATTAAAACACATTATATCTTCTGTGATTGATGAAGATCAAACTGCATGAATTTTAAATAGAAACACCTATGATAATATTAAAAGAATAATTACAATAACTGAGTATGCAAATAACAGAAATGAGAACATTAATGCGTCTTGATATAAATAGTGCTTTTGTCTCAGTCAACTGGAAATATCTTTTGCTACTTCTAGAAGAATACAAGTTTTCTTTTAACTTTGCACAACTTTTTAATCTTTTCTATGCAGATTGCTTTGCATATGTCAAAATAAGCACTTTCACATCTGATTCTGTACAAGTATTAAAAAGAACTAAACAAGAATATCTTCTTTTACCAATACTTTTTACCCTAGTTATGGAGCATTTTGCTAATTTTATTAGATCAACTACAGATATAAAAGATATTAAAATAACATAATTCAGGTTCTAAAATTCAGCTGTTTGCAGATGACATCTTATTGACATTGAGTGATAATAATAACTCTATATCTGCAACTTTTTTAGCAATGGAACTATTTCAAAGAAATCTGGTTTAACATTTAATAATAAGAAAACAAAAATTTTACTGATGCACATAAATAAGAATAAAATCCCAAATAAGTTCCTTAAATATATTGTTAAAGAAAAAAATGAATTACTTCAGAATATCCATAATGGATAATATTAAATATATATTGTATAAATACGATAAAACGTCTAATGGACAAATGAAATAAAATTGTTTTATAATGAAAAAAAAAGACTTTTTATCATCACAATGATTATCATGCCAAAAATCCTATTCAGTCATTAACATTACCTCCTATGAAAACCTGTATTAAAGAATTAACACTTTAATACTGAAATTTCTTTGCTTCCCCTGACAAACTAAGAATTGTGTTAAATCATCATATAAGAGACTGAGATGTAGGGGGAATAGGACTATCAGACATAGAATTATATTCATTATCATCAGCGGTGGTGGTGCTGCGATAGCGTTGTCGCCTCACAGTAAGACGTTGTCCTGTTTGATTCTCAGCTAGAGCGTCTACTGTGTGGAGTCATGCGTGAATGGGCATAGCTTTGTTGAAGGTTGTGCATCAGGGCTAGCAACTCGGCATGTAAAAATCTACTGCCAATCATTAGCGGACCTGAGTTCCGCTGTGGCGACCCCTAACTGGGAAAAGCCAAAAGACACAACACAACAACATCATCAGTTATGAAAACAATAAGTCTTTGGATCAACAACACTTATACAGCTAGAGGGAAGGAATATTTTGGAAACCTTTTTATGCATTCTAACTGTAATGGATATACTAATAATTTTCTTATATTAAATAAGAGTTTTCTTTGGCTGTTAAAGGATTACATTATAGGGAAAAAGTCACCAAACAAGTGATTCTTACTTGATTTTGACTATATTATATTTCCTATACCATATATGCAAAGTAATATCCCTACTTCAAATTTAGAAACAACTGGTGTCTTTAAAGAGAGGAGTCAGTTGTACTGGTTTAAGTTAATGAAAGATGAAAAGCTGCACTCAGTAGATTACATTTGGAATAAATATGATTTGGATAAAGATATATGGTTAGATATACAATCTTGTAGACTATCTATAACAAAAAAATGTAATGATACATATTGGAACTATTTAACCCAAATTAATAATAGCCCAGTAAGTGAAAAATAAAAAAAAATCTATTATCATCTAAACATACTACTTCATCTCTTAGATGGCATTTGTTTACATGGAAGATATACATAGGTCCTTCTTCACCTCTCATAAACTTGAATTGCTGTACAAGAAAAAACAACTTTGTTGGAGATGCAAGAAAGAATTTAAAGCAGATTGACAACACATTTTCTTTGATTGTACTGTCTTGATTCTTTTTTGGAAAAATATTAATTTTTTTACATGCATTTTTGGAGATACGTTTATTTTATCTAAATCATTAGTTCTTTTTAATACCCCTATTCCCACTTTTGTTAAAAAAATGAAATATGGCATATTGTGTACTGAACTGACCATCTCCAGAAAAGTGATCACACAAAACTGGAAAAAAGTGAAAATGTAGTATTTTCTTGTAAGAACTTCAAAATTAAGCAAATAAATAAAAGAAACAGACCTATTGGCCTACATGCATGTGGCAGTCCCTAGTGTTCAGCTGACATTAAAAAAAACTTCAGTATTCCAGTTCAAGTTTTAAAACACTTTAGAAAAGCCCCATAACTGCATAAAGGCAGTATTAAGCATACAAACAACACAACAGTAAGTTAGAATTCCCAGAGGAGTTAACAGCAGTTATAAACAGCAAGAATGCTAAAATAAAAAGTGAATTCATACACACATATATATATATATATATATATATAAATGTGTATATGTAGATACACACACACACACACACACACACACACACACACACACACACACACACATCTAGCTAGATAGATGTCATCTCTCTCTTTCTCTCTCTATATATATATATATATATATATATATAAATAAATATATATATATATATATATATATATATATATATATATATATATATATAGGTTCCCTACATTAGAACGAAAGCTCAGAAGATTGACACTGGCATCACCAACGCCAGAAGACCGACGGAGCAGTTAACTGGCAACTTGGAATCCCAACAGCGAAAACACCGACATGGGAAATGTGTGAGTGTGACTAGGTAAGTGTGCGATAGTGAGGGATTTAGGGTTAGGGTGTGTGTAAGGTGTGTGTGTGCGATAGTGAGGGATTTAGGGTTAGCGTGCATGTAAGGTAAGTGTGCGATAGTGAGGGACTTAGGGTTAGGGTGCGGGTAAGGTAAGTGTGCGATAGTGACGGACCTTAGGGTTAGGGTTTGGGTTAAGGTTAGTGCATAGATAGTTGTGTGTAAGGTGTAGTGTATGTTTTTAGGTTGTTGGTGTGCTTGTGTTGTGTGTGTGTGTTGTGTGGAACAGAGAATGTTTTGTTTCATTAACTGTCAGTATTGTGGTTTGTCGGGTATGTGAACTTTCATGTTTTTGTGGTTTCGTTCTTGTGGTGTCAGTGTTGTGGGTGTCGGTTTAACATAGTAGACCCATATATATATATATATATATATATATATATATATATATATATATATGTGTGTGTGTGTGTGTGTGTGTGTGTATGGTTTCACTTCATAAACATGAATTGCTGAAATATCGAATTTCAGCAATTCGTGTCCATGAAGCCGAAACTTCAAAATAAAATGCATAATCACAAATTGGACTATGTCAAATTTGCACTTATGCATTTACGTTATCATACAGAAGTGTTTGTCTGGGATGGTATCTGCAGTTTAAGGTGAGTGAGTGTGCGTGAGTATTTTTGTAACTTGTACGAGTGGGTTAGGGTAGGAAGGTGGAGGTATGAGTGTGTGTGCTGGTTGTGTGTGAATTTTTTTTTTACTGTTTGTGCGATCTCGGAGTTAGTATATATAAGTAGGAGGGTGTGGGGGTGCAGGGAGGCTTGCCCCCTGCATTTGTGTAGTGTAGGTGTGTGGCTGTATGGTGTTGTGTTGTATTTTATTGTTTATGGTGTGGGTATTATGGTTTGTGTGTTGTGTGCTGTATGCTGTGAGTTTGATGTGAGTTCATGATTTTGAGGTATCGTTGTTCTGATGGTTTCTTCTTTATACTGTCGAAATGTTGAAATTCGATATTTCAGCATGTCGGCAATATCAAGTGAAACTATATATATATATATATATATATATATATATATATATATATATATCAATAGTAAGAAATTAAAAGTATATAATAATAAAGAGCAGTGCCAGTGGCACAACAGGTACCACATTCACATTTGGTGCAGAAGGCTGTGAGTTCTGTTTTAGCACCAGGCAAATTAATTGCAGACACTACAGTGGAAGATAAGGTAGATGGTGCATTTCTGAGTATGCCATCCTTTGAATGAGATGTTAAACCGAGTCCCTGGTATGCTTGGATTAGTAGTAGTAGTTCAGGTAGAAGTAAATCATCCCATTGCACCTATCCAAAAGAATAGGGTTTTTTATTTACAATATTCTTTGCAAAATCATGTACAGTTTTACATATTTGCATATTTAGAAATTTGTACAGTATATATTTTTCTGATTATTTACTTCATTATATGAATTAGTAGTACTAGTAGTATAGGTGGATGTAAAAGATACCGTTGTACCTATCCAAAAGAGTAGGGGTTCTTCATTTACAACACTATTTACAATCTTCTTTGAAAAATCATGTATAGTTTTACATATTTATAAATTTGTACAGTTTATATTTTTATGTTTATTTCCTTCATTATATAATCACAATTATTTTGTAACTTTTATCTCTTTTGTTCTCATTAGACCCCCACTCCTTTTTCCATAACCACCATCTGATTTATTTTTTGTAATATTGTTGCTAACATCCATTTTCCATTAAACATAATTAGTTTTATTCCATATAATACATATGACATAAAACATCTTTTTATCTGATTTTCAACAAACTATTTCCTTTTGTTCTTATAATATCCATACTCAATCATGTCTGATAAATACAACAAAAACTAAGCGTATGAGATTTGGGAGACATAAATTGAAAGGTGAATATTTAATACAGCACACAGTGATTGAAACTGTGGACTCATTTATGGACGTGGGTATATAGACAGGTTCAGCTATGAGTTTTTGTAATCATATCAACCAATTGGTTAATGATAGTTATAGAACTATAGATTGTATAAAAAGATTTATAAAATCTAGGAAATCAAAAATAATTACATCATTGTTTGTTAATTACTTTAGACCCAAACTTGTGTATGGAATAACAATATGGAAACCCTATAAGAAAATAAGCATGAGTAAACTGGAAAGAGTACAGTAGAAATATTCCAAGGACATGAATGGATGTGAAAATTTAAGTTATTATGAAAGACTAAAATATCTGAACTTGTACAGTGTCTCTTACAGATATCTAAGAAGAGATTGTATTCAGGTTTATAGGGCATTTAGAGACAGTGACCTCTGGGAATGTTTGGGGCTATCAAAAAGTACTAGAGAATCATAATACAGCCTATGTAGAAGATTCTATAGGAATGAGAAGCGTACTAATTGGTTCTCTGACAGAGTAGCTGATACATGGAACAGACTACCAAATTACATTAAAGCAAGTACTAGTTTAGATATTTTTAATAACATCCTGGCCACTTATTATGGGAACAATTGTTTTGGTATATTGGCAAGCTAAAAGGGCATTAATGCCCATGCTTGAAATATTTGTATACATGTTTGTCCATATTTATCTTATTCACTTTAATATCTTAAAAAAATCCTTACATAACGTTTCCCATAGTTTAACTACCCTTTTAAATTAAGAAACAATGCTCTGTAGTTTCTTCTTTATCACTTACCTTTTTACATAGCATATTTCCTTTTATTGGGAGTTTGTTCGTCTCCATAAAACATCTTGACATTCTACTTTTTATTACAACATTCAGTTCTTACTTTTATAGCTCTAATCTTTTCTTCTGTTAACTTTGTTCATAGGTTAGCTTAATAATATTGTATCATTATATTCTTGTACCAAAATGTTCTCTCTTTCAGTTTCCTCAGTTATCTTCCGTACAGATATTATTCTTGATACCATTTCATTTCTTCATTTACATATTCTTTGTATCTTTAAAATCTTTCCATCATTTCCCAAAATTGTTTCTTATTTATAGTTAAATATATTTATCACCAACTTCTCAATTTTTCATTTAGCTTCTTTAACATTTTATACAAGTTTAACATGTGTGTACAACTGGATTTATTAAGCCTAAACTTCCTTCATTTTTAACTGCTTACAACACCCCAGGATTTAATCTTGAATCCCATATAAATAAAAAAGCACTTGATAAATATGCTAACATTCTTATCAAGACTAAATTTATTAAATAAACTGTTTTTTTTCTAAATGATATGTTTTCTAAAAATTACAAATTTCCTTTATTTCTTCTATTATGTTTTTTTATTGATCTCTACTTATATTCCTGTTTCTAAATCTTCTACCTAGTACAGAAATATCACTCATTGTAAATTGTATGCCTCCTAGCTTTACTGTATCACCAAACCCACCCTGGATTCAAATCCTGCATCATCTGGCTTACTTTTCTAAACTCACTTCACTTATACCTTCTACCACAGGAAAAGTTAACTGCTAGGTGCATTTTCTTTACTGAGTACTATCAAGAGTGATGACTGATGTACATTGGTATCAGGCTTGTTTGCACTACAGAAGGCAGTCGAAATTAATTTTTTCACTTTTTTCCTTTGGAAGTGAACCATGTTTATGCACTACCACATGGAGCACAAATGTAAAAGGCATTAAAAAAACAAAATTAAAAAAAATACCTTGTTTTGCCAAGTACTGTACCACATGTATTTTATGGGTAATTGTTTCCTACATATTTTGTGAGTCACCATTATTATGTTTATGTCATAATCTACTTGTTTCCTTCCTCCATCTCCCTTAACAAAATCAAGAACAATATAAATAAAAATTAATGAGAAACTCTCAATCACTTTAGATCTGCTTAAGTAAGAGTAATGAAACCAGACAAAGGTGGGAGACTAGTTTTCATGGAGATAGATGACTATGAAAACAGAATAGAATGTATTTTAGAAACAGATGCTTACCAGTGTCCCTTAATGAAGTGAATGTTGCAAATCAATGAATTATAATGTATATCAATGATCTGTTCATAGAAGGGAAAATAGATGTTACTCTGTTTAATTATATGAATATGCTTTCAGAGTCCCTAAAATACATAAAGATTTTCAGAATCTACCACTAAGACCAATAGTAGATGAAAGAAACTGTATAACTTATGCAAGTGCTAAGGTGGTGGATTCAGTTTTGAAAAAGTATGTAATGACGGAAAATCAAATTTGTAAAGACTCTTGGACATTTCTTGACAGGATTAATCAATTAGAATTTAATGTAGGCTATAATTTCTTAACAGTGGATGTAAAACATTTATATACATCTATACCCCATTCTTTAGGTATAGAATGGGTATCCACTGTTATGAGAAGGAAAGATGCTCCACCTACCACAATAGCCTTGGTAGAAGAATTATTAGACATCATTTTGACTAACAGATTTATCCTGTTTAAACAAAATTAGTATTTACAAAAAATAAAAGTGGCCATGGGGCACCATGTGGGGCAACTTTTACCAATTTGGTGATGGCACACTGGGAATATGAATATGTATTTGGGAATACTCAACTATTAGACCAAATATACTTTTTTACGCATTATTTGGATGATATCTTTATCATAATCAAAGTGGATGAAACTACAGCTATAAAATTAGTCCAGTATTTTAATAATATGACTGAATTCTTGCAATTTACTTTCAACTTCCAGGATCAAATTATTTCTTACTTGGATGTTAACTTAAGTAAATATAAGAAAGAAAGTAGGTATATTGCAAGAATTTTCAGGAAGAATACATATTCAAACACCTTGCATTATTCGAGTGCCCATCCATACCATCAGAAACGTGCAATAGTAAAGGGCCAACTTGTTAGAGCAGCAAGGATGGTGTCAGTTGAAGTGGACTTAAACATGGAATGCCAAAATCTCAGACAAATGTTTTTGAGATGAGCTTATTCACCCTTATTGCTAGATGAGTTGATAGAAGAAGTAATAATGAAGAGAAATAGAGGCCTTTATAAGCTTATTTTGGATGGTGAATCAACGAATACTAGTATACAGAGTGAAAGACCAGTAGATACTTGTTCATAGATGTGTACTAGGCTAATGGTCCTGGAGCCTTTACAAGCCTAGCCCATAGGATTATCCTGGTATCATGCCACCCAACCTTAGTTCCCAGTGCCTCTGTCGAGTAGAGCCACTGCAGTGATCCCGGGGTGAATTTTCTATTTCCCATCCACTCATCAAGATTTCTCTTGAAGAAGGCCAGTGAGGTGTTGTTTGACATGTATGGGAAGTCTATTCCATAGCATGTGCAGTCTCTGGGTTATGAACCTGTCCCTCCAGCATGTTCTGTTGATTGTGGTAATGAGGTTGAGGTCTCTGGACCATGTGGTATGGAGGGATTGGGATTTCTTTAGCTGTGGCATTTCTAACAGAGCTGGGTCAGACATGGCTTTGTAAGTCAAGCAGAGATCGGCTCAAAGTAGGCGATATGAGACAGAGAACAGTTGGAGTTTTTCAGTCTGTCCGTATAGGACAAGTGTTTAAGGCCTATAATCTTCTTTGTGAGGTACTTTTGCGGCCTCTCCAGTTGTTGCAGGTATCTAGTGAGGTACATGCCAAATAGGGCATTGTACTCAATGTTTGGCCTAATGAGGGAAGAGTAGAGGGAGACAATGACCTCTTTCTTCCTGGATGCAAAACCCTTAGTAATGAGATGTGCCACATAGAAGGACTTTCTAACCACAGCGGCAATATGGTGGTCAAAAGAGAGGCTGCTGTCAACCTGTGTTCCCAGATCTCTTATAACACCTTCTGTGTTCAGTGGACTACTATCGATGTGGTAGTTCATGGGAACTGGGGTTTTCCCAAAGGGGATGATGCCACATTTTTTGGCATTGAGCTTAAGGCCATGGTTCTGACACCAGTCGTTGGGCTCAGTGAGGCCTTTCTGTAGGATGTCAACATCACTTGGGGAGTTAATAATGGCACCAAACATGCAATCATCTGTGAACTTTGTCATCCAGAGTCCCTACGTGTTGGCCTGTACCTTTGAGAAGTAGATACCAAACAGGAGAGGACCCAGGACTGATACCTGTGAGACTGCACTCTTGACTGGTTGGCAGTCTGACTTGGAGTCAGCTACTTTCACACTGTGGGTTCTATCTGTGAGCCAGTTTGCAACCCATCTAGTGATATAAGGGTTGATGCCTAGCTTAGTGAGGTTTTCTATGATCCCTGATTGGGGAATGGTATCAAAGGCCTTGGCCAGATCAAGGTAGGCTGTATGAACCACCTTGCCTTCATACACAGCTCTGGTGACTGACTCAAAAAAAGTCGACCAAAGTGAGAAGACATGATCTACCCATCATAAAACCCAGCTGTGTGGGGTCCAGAGTAATTCCCTTTTAGCCATAAATAATAATAATAATGGCAATGAGGAGGAAACAAATCCTAATTTTAATATAGGATTTATGAATTTTATTTCGGAAGCTACTTTTTTAAGAGACATTCTAAATAAGAATTGGAGTCTGATAGTGCAAGAGAATGACATTGCAGAGAGAGTAGGAGTAAGACCAAAAATAATCTTTAGAAAAGGAATGGATTTGAAAATTTTGCTTAATGGCAATAAAAGGGGGAAATGTAAAAACCCAGGCATGTATACATGTGGAAGTTGTCTGTATTGTAAACAGAGAATTGAGACAAAGTATGGAAATTAATGGCCAGACACTGAGTTGCAAAGATAAGTTCAATTGCAACTTGAGAATGGTTGTTTACCTTGCTAAATGCCAACTTTGCCCATCTTTCTACATAGGAAAAACAGACTGTAAGCTCAGAGAATGAGTGTATGAGCACCTATACAGTATTAGTAGAAGTAAGATGGAGAATGCACTAGCCAAACATGTTGTGTCGAACCCAAATCATAGTTTTAAATTCTGGGTGATAGACCAAGTTAGAAGTGACCCAAGAGAAGAACAGATTACTTTATTTTTGAAACAATTAGAATTGATATGGCAGGTGCGCTTGAATCTCTATAGCAATCCAGGTCTCAATGACATGTGTTCAATTCATTGCTTACTGAAGTTAAAAAGTCTTATTAGATAACATTTTAGTTTAGTATGATGTATATTTTTGTTTGCATAAATGTTTATTGATATTTTGTTTAAATTATTTAATATTTTTAAGTATACTAGTGGGGACCATTATATATTTTAACATAAGGGCACTTTAAATAAAAAGTTTCAAAAGTCACATGACATAGTAAGGAGGAGTATTTAAAAACAAAGATTATTAAGATTTTTTTATCTGATGAAGCTCATGTGAATCCACTGGAGGAGAGACAGATTACTTTAGTTTTGGAACAATTAGAATTGATATGGCAGGTGCATTTGAATCTCTATAGCAATCCAGGTCTCAATGACATGTGTTTAGTTCATTGCGTACTGAAGTTAAAAAGTCTTATTAGATAACATTTTAGTTTAGTATGATGTATATTTTTGTTTGCATAGATGTTTATTGATATTTTGTTTAAATTGTTTAATATTTTTAAGTATACTAGTGAGGACCTTTATATATTTTAACATAAGGGCACTTTAAATAAAAAGTTTCAAAAGTCACATGACATAGTAAGGAGGAGCATTTAAAAACAGAGATTATTAAGATTTTTTTATCTGATGAAGTTCATGTGAATCCACTGGATGAAAAGCACTTAATCATTAAACGTGTGTGTTTTACATTGTTTTACTGCAGTCCTACTTTCTGCCTACTTCCTTTGTTTATCGGATATGTAATTTACACTTTCTGTAATGTTAAAATTGTCATTACTGTAATGAAGTCTGATGTATACATTCTTCCTTGCCTCATTGTGTTTGACTGCGCCTTCAAACCCTTAAAATTAAGGTTGCTAATGTCTCAGTCATGGTTATACTTTCTGACCCCTACTCGCTCCCTGTTGCAAACACTTGATGGTACATAGCATGACAGATAAATTATTGGGAAAAAACATAACATTAACACACCCCAAAGATGTTAAAATTCCCCATAAAAATATAACATTCTTTGTCTTTATCTCTGTCTCCATGTCTATGTCTTTTTTAACTCTGTTATATTTATTGGCTACTAGATGTAATGTACATTGTCATGAATGCAATGAACACTAATACATGCATTCTCCTTTGCTTCAGTTTGTCCACAGAGTTGAACTTTAAGTAAGAGTTCCTATGTGGTATGGTTAGATTAACACTCAGGTTTGTAGATTTGCTTCAATCTCTTCTCAGATTTGAACTTTGTTAAGTAGGAGTTCCTATATAGTGTGGTTAGATAATACTCACGTTTGTTGATTTGTTTTGGAATAATGTCAAGGTTTGAATCCAGATGTATTTTAAAGTTTTCTTGAATGTATTTTATGACTACTGTTTGTGTAAGTGTTGGATATGCATTTTGTTAACACATCATTGTCTTGCTGCTGTATTATGAGCTTGCTCCTTATTTTGAACACCATCTTGTACAGATCTTGCCTGAATTATTATGATTACAAACTAAATAGTAACACAACACAAATATGTGCAGAAATGAACCATGAACTAATCACTTAGTATACCTGTATTGTATTCCTGTCTCCAAATGTCCATTTCTTTCCACCCCTTCTGTGTCATCAAATAAACATCCTTCATTCAAAACTATTTCCATATGCCATGCTTCCTCCAGAAAATAACATGCTTGTACCCTCTTGTGTTTCATAATCAACCTGTATCATACATACAGCACTGAAGGACTGCAACTATTACGACAAATATGTAAATCATGATACCTGAAACATGACTGTAACATTTATCTGTACTGTATTCCATCAGATTCAGACATGATTGTATGTTTATACTGTTGATTTGCACAAATGTCAGCAAGGAGCACCATGGACTATTACTAATTTCCATTTTAACATCAACAACCTTAAGATATGATTATGCATGTACTAATACTTTGCCATCAACTGTGCAAATGAGTTTGACAGCAGTGCATTTCAGGGAGATGGTTAAAAAAGTGTTCAACAAAGAATTATGTGAGTAGGTTGTACAGGTTCTGTGTATGTTAATGGAATTTGGAAACCAAGGTATCTGGATTTCAGAGTGATGTTGACTCAATTAATATAGTCTGTTAATATATGTCTGCATTCCAGTGGTTACATTTGCAACTTTGTTGCAGTGGTCTGCAAAGTTTTCATACATAATCCATCACTAATATTGAGAAGTTTGCTGTCATATTTTGGAAGTGTCTGCTTGTACTGTCAATGCACATTGTGGTGGCATAAGCTAGACAATTGACAGTGACACAATGAATGTTTACTATTTGCATGCAATCATTCCAGTACAAACATTCGTAAATGTTTGCTTGAGATTCCACTCTGTATTACAGTTGTGATTGTCACTGACACACCATACCATGAAACAGGTGCATGTGACTGACAGTAACATATATACATGAACAACAGTATATAGATGGTAGCAGATGTGTATATAATTACTTGGGCAAATACAGTGCTATTAAGTCAGTCTCTCCACATGCATATGTCCGAAAACATGTGATACATAGTTGCTGATGTTCCAAACAGCGACATTTTTTTATTTATAAATGTGCATTTTCACATTATTAAAGTCAGACTTCTCCTGTGGTGCTTGCAATTCATACCGTGTTTTCTAGATTATGTAACTAATTAGGAAGGTGGTTTGAATTTGACAGTGGTGAATGTGTGTGTGTGTGTGTGTGCGTGTGTGTGTGTGTGTGTGTGTGTGTGTATGCAGGGGGCGTTTCTGGACAGGTATGTAAAACCTTCACAACAGATGTGATGCGTCCACTTCTACTCAGGCAAAAAAACTGACTTTGGACACAGTTCCCTCTGCTCTTTATCTCACTTTTAACACAAACATCCTCTTTGCAACACACAGAGGAGGTCATCCTTTCATAAGTGCACTCCCTGTCCTTACATGCCAAACTTCTTTATAGCATGTGTCGCTAATAGTGTGTTCTATAGCTTGTGCAACTAGATAGGTAAGAGGTTCAATTTTCACAGTGGTGAACTTGTCCTGTGATTCTAGTTACAGGTAAGTAATGCCTCAGCAACAGATATTCTGTGTTCACTTCCACTCAGAAGAAACATTTAACATTGAGCACAGCTCCCTCTGCAATTTATCCCACTTTTACCACATGCATCTTCTCTACAACACACTGATAAGGTCATTGTATCAAAAATGCACTCTCCCCTCTTCAGAAGCAGGTTTTTCCAGTGGCATTTGTGGCTAATGCAGTGTTCTCTAGATCCTACAACTAGGTAAGTCAAAGGTTCAAATCTCAAAATGGTGAGCTTCTTTGGATGCCTGCAATATGAGGTCTGTATAGCTTTCTGAACAGACATGCTATATCAACTTCCACTCAGTGGAAGTATTTAACCTGGGAGAGGATGCCCCATCCCTTTTTTCCACTTTCACTACAAACATCTTCTCTGCATCACACTGATGAGGTCATCCTGTGAAAAGTACACTTTCTCCTTTCACAAGTCAAATTTCTCCTGTGATGTTTGTGGCTAATTCTGTGTTCTGCAGATTGTGTAACCTAGATAGATATGGGGTGTAAGTTCAGCATTGGTTAACTACTGCAACTGTGCATAGTGTCTTGTACAATTAGATCTCTGACAACATCCTTTATGCAACATTCCACTTAGGGTTCATACCAGTAGAGGGCTGTCCTATACACTTCTATTACCTGCAGGCAATACCCAGTTTTGAAAACACAATGACTACATAATGCTATCAAAAAATGAACTACATTATAGTTGTAGTACGATGTATCCTGTGGCTGTGGGTTTTGATACTATGCTCTCTAGACCGAGTAAATAAATAAGTAGGAGATGTGAATCCAGCGAGGACTGACTACCATAAGTAGGTGCTTGCCTCTAGTGCTGTCTAGAGGTTTTTAATGAATATAGTATGTGTAGCTGCATATTGTTACTGTGCTCTCCACCTTCCTACCTTTTTAGAAGAACATCACTGGATTAAACAATGGTAATGTCATCCATTCAAATGTGACTGTAACAACTGCAAACCAACATGTCATGTAACACATGCAATTCAGGCAGTGTTACATACATCGTGATCTTAGGTAGTCATTTCAAATCCAGCTTGTTAGACTCACTTTTGTCGTTATGACTGTGAATGTGTGTGTAGGTAAAAATGTTGTCACCCAGCTATCCTCTGTGTACATGTGTAGCTGGGGATTCATATTGCAAGAATTTCTGCTAATTTTTTACACAGAAATGTTTAATTAGATACTGATAATTCCACTGTAAGACATCTGGCTTTCCCAAAAAAACTACTAAGGCTTTTCCTGTGGTGTGAGGAAATGAGACAATATTCTGCATGCCCTTGCCTTAGTAAGATGTGGTTGAATCTGTGATTATCCACACACTGTGCATGATTGCCATTCTCCAACCACAGTGCTGGATGCATTATACATCACGTATGTTTGGTTATACCTAGCAGTAAGCAATGTTGTGTGAAAAATAGACATATTGCAACGGGTCTACTTTGTTTGTACAAAATGTCAGTACTTCGAAACCCACAGGGTCGAGACCAGTTGTTCGAAGTACTAAAACTTTGAAAATGAAGTACAGAGATCACAATACAGTGGGGAATAGGAATATTCCCTTTTCCTTGCTGTAGTACGATCTCGGAGTTGGTATATTTAAGTAGGGGAGGTGTGGGGGGAAAAGCCTCCCACATGGCGGGTGCAGGGGGGTTTGTACCCCTGCAAAATGTGTTTTCTGTGCTCTTTTTTTTTTTTTTTTTGTCAGCCGATCTGGCAGCTAGGCTTCAATGAAAGTGCACTTTCGTTGAAATGCACTTTCGCTGAAGTGGGTATCTACTTTGTTTGATGTAATGCATTTTTGACCTAACAAAGTAGATCCATTGCAAGAGTGTTTTTTAAGAAATTACAGGCACATGTATCCCTTGCAGCAATAATACAGTGTCATGGCTTCAAATACCAAAATATCTCACAATTTTCACAACATTTGCACTGTGGTACATTCATTCTTGACAATATCATGTAGCTTCTGTTGTTATATAGCCAGGTATTCAAAATCCGCATGGACTGTCCATAAGCATTGCTTGTCCTTATGCTGTTATGCATGACTGACAGCCATAACAGTTATAATGTGTAGAGTTCCAGTGAGAGAAGCCTCCCCATCCCTTTTATCTATACAAAATGTTTGCAGCACAATCTTTTGATGTAATAACTTCACATAGGTCGATTCTCACAGCTGTGTTAAGACTTCCACTGTAGTGCATGGGATTCATGCAAATGTTATTACTGGACTTGTGTAGCTTGCTGTTTAATTCCAGCAAAGGGCAACAATACCTGAATGTACTGATGTTACACAAATAACAATGCATGAAGTTAATATTCACAGTTTTACTTTGGAGATAGAATGACAAACTTGTTTTCCTATTTCCTGCCAGTGAAATAGTTGTTCTTTACATGTCGTGGTGTGAGTACTTCTGCAGCATGTGCATTCAGTAATGATTTCTATAGCATATTTTATTTTATTTTACATTTGTTTACCAGGAAAGTCTGGACTGGGCCACAGGCCACTTTTCAGTGGAGGCCCGGTGAGAAACGCTCCATACACTTAAAGCAACAAGTATAAATTGTACTTACATAGTATCATAGGTAACAACATAGCTTAAAACTATTTCAGCACGAAATAGAAATTGTACAAACACAAACATAACAGATTGCAATATAACGTATTCTGTTTCATTTTTATACAAGACTTGAATGAAGAAGCTGATAAGGAGATCACATATGTCACTTAGACAAATATGATACTGGCATAGTTGTAGGATACAGAGCTGCACTGAGGTAACTTGAGCAGGAGACAGTGTCCAGCAACTGGAAGACCAGTTGGAAGATGCATAAAAGAGGAATGTGAAGAGGGCAGGTGATATAGGGGAGAGGAGGCATAGCAAGTTACCTACACAGATAGTAAGTGTTTCATTCTAGAACAATATTGTTGTACAAAACAACAGGAACATTTTTTTCTGCCTGGGAATCATTGACATTGTACTGTTGACAGTAATGTGAACATTAACATAGTTGCTTCCCTGTCATCATTTTGGCAAAATCATATTGTAGAAATATTATCCTCAAATGTCCTTTATTACTTCACACATTAATTTCATTTATTTGTGACAGGATCCATTGCTATGTCATGTGAGAGACACAGTCAACACACAGTTCTTTAGAGTATGTAGTGTGATAGACAGGGTTTGAATCTGTTAACATGTCTGTCAGATAACTGTATCAGACATGAGTGCCTTATGCAAAAAAAGTATTTATGGCAGCATTTTTAAGGCATCACCCTCCAAGGAGGAGATTCCATACCCATTACAGTAGGGAAGTGCTGTAAGCCCTTCAGGTGTGTTTGTCATGATACACACAGTATGCCCATTTCTGTGGTGTCACAGGTTGATATGTACCTTTCTGATATCTGTTCTGGCATGTGTTTGAGTCTGGTGAAATGCAAATGTTGCATATGGCATTGACTGTTCACAGGCACTACTTAATTTCCAAATAAGAATACATTGTATTACATGCCTTCCCCCAAATGTTTATGTATTTCTGTAATTATTTTCTTTACACTGTACAGCTTCATAGCACCTGGAGATGTACATACACTTTCTTACCTTATGGCATGATGCAAGATCATTATAAAATGTGATTGGGCCTGTGTTAAGATACCTTCTTCTGTGTTGGTGTTGTTCAGTTGTTGCTATGGCACTGCTCACTGCAATTATTTGGGTGCTGTTTCTCAACTCAGCAGGGTTATCAACATAACTATCACATTTACTTCCTTGTGGTACAATGTGCATTGTAAAACAAAAAAGGCGAACCAGGAACAACTGCAGACCACCGATTTATTTATTTATTTAACCAAAATTGTACTAAGCGCTTTCACCCACACACATCAGGGCATCTTCAGAGTACTGACAATCCTTGTGTTGAACCTCTTTTTAAATCCTTATGTAAATTAGATAATTGAACAATTAAACAATTAAACAAATTATTACCTACGCAGCTAAAAATTCTTAAAGGTACAATCAGCAAAAATGAACATAAACAGCCAGGACTTGTGCAAACTTGTTAATTTGTAAATGTAATAAAACCTTCTTGTCAAAAACTATGTATATGTAATACCAATAAATAAAAGTAAAAATACATATATAAATATCTAGATAATAGTATAAATCTAAATTATTATTAAATATAAACAATTGTTATACAATCCAGCATAAAATCATTCATTAAAAAATTTCCTAACATTAAAATTCATATTGTTATACAAAATATTTCAAACATTAAATTATCAGATGTTAACCTAATACATACAAGATTAAATAAATTGAGACTTGTACTTTAGTATACTTGATATAGAAATATGTTCGTTAATACCAGGGCTAGTACTTGCATTTAGCCGTAATTGCCATAAACATTCTTTAGTCTCAAGTAAGGTGTTGTCATCACCACCTTTGTTATTATTGTAGTATACAATTCTGTCAATAACAAAGAATAAAAATCTCTTAAAATTCTGGCATCTTAGACTATGCATATAAAGAGAACTAGTATTTTTCTGTTTTTTAATGTCTCTAACATGTTCCACTATCCTTTCTCGAAGTTTCCTTATCGTTTTGCCAACATAAAAGGCTGGGCATGATGAACATATAGCTAGGTACACCACCATTTTTGTGTTGCAATTACAATGACCTGGGCATCTAATTGTTTTGCCAAAATTTTGTACCGCAACATATGGTCCATCATTAATAAATTTACAAGTATGGCATGCCCCACATTTGCTCATCGAAGATGTGTTGAACATATTATTATTATTAACTGCCTCAAAATGTTCTTTAAGATTCATCCCCCTACTATTAGTGACCTTGGGCCCAGTCCCTAAATTATCAATAAGGTCACCGTTATTCTGGAGAATACTTATCCAGGTCTCATGTACTATATTAACTATCCTGGGTGATATGTCATTAAATGGTATAATAAAGGTGTCATTTCTAGTAGTGTTATTAGTCCTAGATATACTGTTGTCAAAACCGTACTTTAATATAGGTTTGTATATTTGATGTCTTTTAATATAAATCTCTTCACTAACTTTAACAATTAATTCTAATGGATAACCTCTATCCAGAAAAATATCTGATAATATTTTAATCTCATTGTAAAAATTAATGTCTTCGCTAATAATTCTAGAAAATCTGACCATCTGTCCCTTTACTAAATTCTTTTTCTGGTAATAGGGATGGCAACTATCAAAATGTAAAAAAGAATTGGAATGAGTTTTTTTCCTAAAAATACTTGATTCTAACTTGCCCATGTTTTTATAGAATAAAATATCTAAATACTCACAATTGTTGTCAAATATCTTAAAAGTGAAATTCAAAAAACTAGATGTCGTTTTTAGAAAATTTTCAAACTCAATAAGCATTTCTCTGTTGCCCTTCCAAAAAATAAGAATGTCGTCCAGGTACCTTAAGTAAAGGGCAATGTTAGGCCAGAAACTAGAAGTAAAAACACTTTGTGTTTCCCATAAGGCTAACACCAAATAGGCATAAATGGGGGCGCATCTAGCCCCCATGGCCACACCGGTACTTTGTTTATAATATTCACCATTAATAAACATAAAATTGTTTTCAAGTACAATAGCCATCAGTTCAAGTAACAATTTGCATTTAGCCTTATTAGACTCACTAAATTTCAGCAAACTTGTCTCAAACATTTCAAGACCTAAGTCATGAGGAATCACTGTGAATAGGTTGACAACATCAATAGTTACCATTGTCATATTGTCTCCAATATCAACAAAATGTTCTCTAGCTTTTTCTAGACAATGCCAGGAATCTTTTAATATATGAGGCAGATGTTTTAAAGTTCCCTTACAATGCAAATCTATATAAGCAGCAATGGCTTCAGTCTTTGAACCCCTGGCAGAGACTATGGGCCTAAAGGGTGGATTGTGTATGTCCTTATGGATTTTGGGGATACCAAAAATGGATGGCATCATTGGATGTTCCACTAATAAAAAATTATATTCATCTTTGGTGATGACTCCATCCATCAAAAATTCATATAGATACCAATCCACCTTAACATATGCCCTTTCCATTTCATGTTTTGACACTTTTTCATACGTCATATTGTCACTCAACATTATTGTCATTTTGTTCAAACAGTCTGTTTTGCTCATAATAACAACCCCACCCCCTTTATCGGGTTTCATTACCCTATATTTGTCGGTAGAAGTTAATTCCTTAAGACAAAATTTTTCAGCGGAAGTCAAATTATCAGAAGTCATTTTTTCATTCTTTAATATTCTTCTGATTTGTGTTTCACATAATCTCTCAAACAAATAAATCATTGGGTTCTGTGGGGGTATAAAAGTACTACTCCTTTTTAGAGTAAAACTAGTATTGTCTCTCTGGTTACATTTGTTGTTAACAAAAAACAGCTTAAGGTTAAGTGCTCTAGTGTAAAGTTTTAAATTAATCAAAATTCTACCAACATCTAATTTAAATGAAGGGACAAATCTAAAACCCTTCTTAAAAAGTTTAACATAGGCAGCATTAAAACAAGTATCAGTATAATTGTATATACTAAACCCTCCTTCTGTAATAACAGAACAGTGCCAGTCAGTGTTATCAGTGTCCTTCTCCTGTGTAAATACCATAGAATATGGCAGTCTATCACCACTATCCATATAATTGTGGCATGAAGTGACACTGTCATAAATATCACTCATAAAATGACTAGTTTGATAAACTGGTGCCTCACTCATACATGTTATATTATTACTACTGTGACTACTATTTAGCGGTACCAAGAATTGGTTCTGTGTGTTGTCTTGTAATATGGTCGATTCTGCTGATATTGTTGACCCCCATATCGGTCCCGGAGCCGCTCTGACCTTCTCAGTGTCGGCTCCTCTAAAAAAACACCTTCTCCATTCTCATTATTAACTCTATAGTTCTGTTGTAAACTGGAGTGGCTGTTAGTGGTATTCAAGTTGTTCTCAGCAACTGAATCGGCCATAGGCTGTTTGAATAACCGCCTCATGCTTTTAAACTCTTTGAAATGCACATACACTTTTTTATTTTTATAATCATTGGTGTCCCTTATTAATTTAAGATTCTTAGTTTCTAGCCCTTTACTAATAAATCTATCCATATCTTTGATAATATTATCAAGACGAATCTGCTCACTGCAATTATTTGGGTGCTGTTTCTCAACTCAGCAGGGTTATCAACATAACTATCACATTTACTTCCTTGTGTTACAATGTGCATTGTGTCCCTCTCACATACATTGTTAACATGTCTCCTTTTAGTTATGTGCATGAGTCAAGAATTGAGAATGGGATTAATGATTATTACATCAATATGGAAGTATTTATGTTTAAAATGTTTCTTTGTGACAATCACATTTGACTGCATTAACTGAGAACATTTTCTACATTTACCCTTTCATCTTAACATATGTCTGCACTACTAACATTGTATTCTGTGTATAATCTCCCCATTTAACATTCCCTGCAGTTTAATTCTCATAATTAACTTACCCTTACTTCATATAAGCAGTCCATGTGTGTTCGCATAGTAGGTTTGCTTACAGACAAGCCATTTAGTTTATATTGTGTGTTTGAACTTATCTGCACTGTTTCATGGCCATCAACACTGCTCCTGGCCATGAAGCGATGTCTGTAAACATGTACCCATGATGAGTAGCATGCATATTGAATGAGCCCTGCTGTTCATTACTCACCAACACTGCTGCTGGTCATGAAGCGATGCCTGTAAACATGTACCCATAATGAGCAGCATGCATATTCAGTGAGCCCTGCTGCTCTATGTGTGTAGTTCCTGTGTTGGCCATTGCCTTACTTGGATAGAAGGAAGTTTCTGAGCTCACCAGTGGGAGTGGGGAGCCTTGAGCAGCCTATCTGTCCCTAGGGGAAGTGATCTCAGCACTTGAGCTGTAATTCATTGGTTGCCTTGGACCATTTCTAGCTCTTTTCAAGTTCCCTGTATAAAAATCCGCCTCAGGGCGTTTTGCGCTTTTATGGGTCGGCTAAGCGCAACAGCGGTTATACAGGTGTAAACTATTCTATACAGGTTTTAACTTTTTCTGGCTCCGCCAAGTCTGCTCTTCAATTTTTCCCTTAGAAGCTCTACTCAGTCTATCTAGCTGTATATATTAGCACTTGTTTTCGGAACTTCTATCCTTAGCAAGCACTCATAATAAAACCAAGCACTCTTACCCTAAAGTAAGCACCACAGGCATCCACTACCCCTGTGAATACCCACTTCCCTTAAAGGCACAACACTCCTTAAAATATTCTAGTATGTCGAGTGGTAGACCACTAGCATCCTCTCTTGTTCAGCTGGTTAATCTGGGAATCTTAAGACAATGTTACAATTGTCTCATGTACACAGACAACCCTCTCCTCCTTCCTACTAACACATATACTTGTGAGAGATGCAACTATATAGCCAGACTGGAGGCTGAACTCTCTCAACTCAGGACTGGCAAGACCAGTCAGGAAGAGATGGTACCCACACCCAAGGCAAAACCAGTCACACATATAACCACCACCAATGCAAACCAAACACATAAAAACACAAAGACATACTCGGAGGCTCTTGTAAAAAACTTACCAAAACAACAGAGGCCTCCAAAGCAGACACCCAGAAATACACCCTCACAAAACACAACACCTACAACACATACCTCAAGCAACAGGTGTGTCACACAATCACAGCCCCTAAGGCAAAATACTATGCCAGAGACATTAGTAATAGGTGACTCTATAGTCAGACACACCGATGTCCCACTTACCAGGCTGAATAAGGAGAGGGTAACGGTGAGCTGCCTATCGGGGGCTAGGATCCGCCACATTACACACGCACTCAGGTCACTCCAAAGCAAGTACAAGTATGATTCAGTCATTGTCCATGCGGGTGTAAATGACCTGAGACGTACCTCCCTGGACTACATGAAAAGAGACATTGAGGAGCTCTCCGATTATGTAGCCCAGACTGGTATGACCCTGACCCTGAGCAGCATCCTGCCTTCACCAAGAATGATGCCTCAGTACAAAGACAAAATGATCAGTTTTAACAATTGGCTTAATCACTGGTGTCATTCTAGGGGATCCAATGTCTGTCAGCCTGGGATGATATGCTGGACAAGCCACGTTGTTCGCAAGGGATGGCTTGCACCTGTCACCACTGGGCTTCCGGATACTGGCCAAGGCTCTTGCCACCCCATAGTGCCTTTTTAGGCAATGCTCAAAGGACAAATCAACCTCCATAAAAACAAAAATGGAAAAAAATTAAGGGTAATGCTGCTCAACGCCAGAAGTCTAAATCTCAAGATGCAGGCACTCGAAGCACTTCTCAGTATGGAGAACATCGATGTCTGTGCAGTAACTGAAACCTGGTTCAAGGCTCCTGAGAGCACTCCAGCGCTACCAGGCTATACCTCATATCATGCGTCTCGACCTCAAGTTCCAGGCCAAACCACAAAGGGAGGGGGAGTGTCCATTTTCATAAAGGACACCTACACCTCTCGATTGGTGGCTACTCATGAAGCATCAGAAACCATACAAGTTTTACTCACCATAGGCAAAACTGCCATACAACTGGTCGCATGTTATAGAACACCCTCCCAATCCCAGGAATCCCATCAAGCATTCCTGAAAACACTGGAGGATATGAATGTCACACCAAACACCATCATATTGGGTGACTTCAATTACCCCAACATAGACTGGGCCCACTATTCTAGCCCTAACACCCTAGCCCAAAGATTCCTGGAATTCATAAACTCAAATGCTATGGAGCAACTGGTCACCTCTCCTACGAGGAGAGATAATATACTTGACCTGATTATCACAAACATGGGGTCCAAATGCTCCGCACCGGATATAAACCCCTCACTAGTAAGATCTGATCATAAACTGATCACGTTGGATGTACATATCCCACCCCAACCCCCAGAACAAAAGACTACAGTGAAAAACTTTTCAAAAGCTGACTTTGCGCTCCTTAAGTCAGAAATGATATCCTTTAAGCCTACTGGGTTAATGGAAACCACATCCCAAAATGCTGAATCCTTCACAAAAGCCTTCTACGGACATCTCCAAGAATGCATGGATCAAGCAATCCCAACTAAAACCAAGACCCTCTCCACTAAGGGAAAACGCCCGGTTTGGTGGACCCCGGCTATAAACAAACTGTACAACAAAAGAAGGAAGCTACTGCAGGACAAAGCCAAATCCCACAAGGGAAAGGCTTCCCTGATCAGCACAAGTAAAAACTACGCTCTCTCATAAAACATCTAAAGCAAACTTTGAGAAAAAGATTGCCAAGGATACCAAAGACAATCACAAAGCCTTCTTCAATTATGTCAGAACCTTGGGAGGAAATTCTCAGATATGCTCTGAGCTAGTACACAATGACAAAAATTCACTGACCCTACTGACATTGCCAACATTCTGGCAGATAGGTTCAGTGCAAATTTCTCCCCTCCCTCACCCCCTAAAGATGAAGTAACTATCCCTGCTGAATGTAACCTACCAGTCATCACAGACACACAGGTGAAATCAGCACTCAACAAGGCAAAAAACACAGCATCTATGGGACCCGATGGTATCCCCGGTTGCGTGTTAGGTGAACTCCAAGATGAACTAAACCCGCCCCTAAGAACTCTATTCAATCTTAGCCTCACTACAGGATATGTACCTGAACACTGGCGCACAGCAACAGTGGTCCCACTCCACAAAGGGGAAATTCTACTGACCCAGGTAACTACCGCCCCATAAGTTTGACCAGCCTGATCTGTAAGGCTATGGAAAGAATCATCATGGAACTCATAAATGGCGACATAGGGGATCTGCAGACCCTTGATCCCACACAGTTCGGTTTTGTAAAAGGCAGATCCTGCCTCTTAAACCTGGTTGACTTCTTTGAGACAGTCACTAGTGCCATCGATGAGGGCAAGGCTGTCCACACTGCCTATTTGGACTTAGCTAAGGCCTTTGACACAATACCACACTCTGGCATCATTGACAAGCTCAGCAGCCTAAATGTAAATCCATATGTCACAAGATGGGTAGCAAATTGGCTAAAAACAGAACCCATAAGGTTAAAATTGCTGGAGCCATGTCAGACTCAAAACCCGTCACAAGTGGTGTCCCACAGGGCTCTGTCTTGGGTCCACTCCTATTCGGCATTTATTTCTCAGATGTGAAAGCAAATATGGAAGGATTATGGCTGACAAAGTTTGCAGATGACTGCAAACTGGGTGCCATAGTGGATTCACCTGCCGACACACACATCCTACAGAAAGGTCTCACTGAAACGGACAACTGGTGCCGGAATCATGGCCTCAAACTTAACGCCAAAAATGTATAGTCATCCCTTTGGGAAAACAAAGTACCCACAAACTATCACGTAGACAATAACCCACTGAATACGGAAGATGTAATCAGAGACCTGGGGACTCAAGTCGATAGTGACCTCTCCTTTGACAACCATGTTGCCAAAGTGGTCAGAAAGACATTCTACCTTGCCCATCTCATCATGAAGGGATTCTCATCCAGATCAAAGGAGGTCATTGTACCTCTATATTCCTCCCTTGTCAGGCCCATGATTGAATATAATGCTCCATTTGGGATGTATCTCACCCGGCTCATGCAACAACTGGAAAGACCCCAGAAGTACCTCACCAAGAGGATCATAGGTCTAAAACATGTGCCGTATCCAGCTAGATTAAAGAAACTCCAGCTCTATTCAGTAGCATACCGCCTGCTCAGAGGTGATTTGTGCCTAACATACAGGGCCATGTCCAACCAGGAATTGATGGACATGCTCCATCTCAAAAAATCCAAATCCACCAGAACCACACGAGCTAAAGATTTCAACCTCTGCACAAATATGAATAGGACATGCTGGAGGGATAGATTCATAACACAGAGGTTACCCATACTCTGGAACAAAATCCCAGTTCACGTGAGACAGAGCCCTTCATTGGCACTGTTCAAGAAAAATCTCGATGCATGGATGGGAGATCGCAAGTTTACCCCGGGAGTGACCTCAGTGTCACTACTAGACAGAGGTATAGTTTACTAAATAATAGGGTTCCACATGTGTCACTACTAGAGAGGCGCAACTATATAGTATGGGGTGGCGTAAAGCCACATCACTGTTGGCTAGGCTTATAAATGCCCCCGGGCAGATAGCCTAGTACACTACTATGAAACTATGAAACTATGAAACTAACACTGCTGCTGGCCATATAGCGACGCCTGTACGTGTGTAAACATGATACAGCATGCATATTCAGTGAGCCCTGCTGCTCATTACACACCAACACTGCTGCTGGTCATGAAGTGATGCCTGTACATGTGTAAACATGATACAGCATGCATATTCAGTGAGCCCTGCTGCTCATTACACACCAACACTGCTGCTGGTCATGAAGCGATGCCTGTAAACATGTAACCATGATGAGCAGCATGCATATTCAATGAGCTCTGCTGCTCATTATTTATTTATTTATTTTATTTTACATTTGTTGACCGGGATAGTCCGACTGGATGCATGTCCATTTTCAGCGGAGGCCTGGGGAGAAAAGCTCCAAGAGTAAGCAGATACAACATTACATAATACCAGCATTACATATTACAAACAGACTATTTACAGAGATTACATAAGTAAGCAAGTTAAACAAGTTCTACAGGTTACAGTTAATCCTGAGCACAAGTCAGGATTAAATTAAATTATACAGTAAACTGGTTAACAGATTTTTACACATTCTAGAGAGAGTTAGCCAGGCTTGATACACTGACATAGCCAGTTAATTGACAGATGTTGTTTGAGTCTAGTTTTAAATTGACCTAAGGTGGAAAGAAAGGTAATATCAGCTGGAAGAGAGTTCCAGGATCTACTTACAGAGTTTGCAAAGAGAGAATCACTGGCTGTGTTATTAATTTTGCTAGTCTGAATTAGTAGTTTGTTAGAGGATCGAAGCGGTCTAGGATTGTTATAGGGGCTGATAATATTTTTAAGTGCAGGAGTATTTTCCGGATTATAGAGGATTTTATAGGTCATAATCAGTTTGTTATACTGGATTAGGCTGGGTAGTTCAAGCCACCCAAGCTGATTTAGATTGATGCAATGATGTGTCCTAAAAGGCAGCCCAGTGGCAAACCTGGCAATGTGGTTGTAGCAAATTGAGAGTTTGTTAAGGACAGTCTTATTTAAATTTGAGAGTAGAGGGGATGCATACAGAAGGGTTGAAAGAAGGTGAGATCGAGCTATGGCAATTTCAGCTGGAGGGGTTAGGAAGGCTTTTATTCTGTAAAGTGACCCTATTTTTTTATTGATGGTTTTGATAGTTTGGTTAACATGTAGGTCAAATTTTAGATTATTGTCTATGATGACACCTAATAGTTTTGTAGATGGGTCAGGGGAGATTATTGTGCCATCATTTGATTTTATGGTAAAGGTGAAAGCGGTAGACTTACGTGTTGGTGAAAATAACAGCATTTTAGTTTTTGGGGATTTAGGATAAGATGATGTTCAGAAAGCCAGTTTTCTATTATATTAAAGGTGGTCTGGGTAGCTGACCATAACTCTACTGGAGATGTGGCTGAGCAAATCAGAGTAGAGTCATCAGCATATTGGATACAGCTGACTTTTGGGATGACAGTATAAAGGTCGTTAATGAAGATGGAGAACAGCAAGGGCCCTAGTATAGAGCCTTGTGGTACTCCAAGGGTGTTAGGTAGAAGGTTAGAGAGCTTGTTCTGCCAGAGGACAGCCTGCTGTCGACCATTCAGGTAGGACTGAAACCATTGGAGGGCTCCAGTATCTAGACAGAATGTTTGCAGGGTGTGGATTAAAAGTTGGTGATCAACCATATCGAATGCCTTGGAAAGATCCAAAAAGAGGGCTGAGGATATATAATTATTGTTGCAATTATGGTTTATGGTGTTAGTAAAGGCTAGGAGGGCTGAAGTAGTGCTGTGATGAGGACGGAAGCCATGCTGAGTGTCTGCCATAAGGCGATTTTGGATTAGGTGGTGCATGAGTTGTCTATGAATACATTTTTCCATAATCTTTGCAAGTGGAGAGAGAATAGCTATTGGCCTATAATTGGAGAATTCAGTAGAGCTGCCTCCTTTGTGAAGTGGGATTACATAGGATATTTTCCAGATGGTGGGAATTTTAGCTTCTACTATGGTTCGATTGATTAGTATTGAGACGGGGTAAGCAATAGCATCAGCTGATTTTTGTAGGTACTCGGCAGGGAGTTGATCAGCAGAAAGTGTAGTGGGTTTTAATTTTTTGATCAAGGTACGGATAAGTGAAGTGGTGACTGGTTGGAAGCTGAACGCAAGTAGGTTTCTAGGGGTGCTACTTTCAGGACCAGGGGAGCTAGGAGGTAGTTGGCTAGCTTGGGCTTGAATTCTCTCAGTAAAGAATTGGTTAAAACTATCAGAAACATCTTCAGGGGTTTTGTCAATAGTAGTAGCAGGGATTGGGGTTGAAGTTTGTCCAGGATGTAGTAGATTATTTAAACCTGCCCAAAACTTCTGAGGGTTATTTTGATTTACTGTCTGTAAATTACAGTAGTATTGTTTTTTGGCTTGTAAAATTGATTTTTTGGTTTCGTTCCTGGATTGTCTGTATTTAATGTGATCTTGAGGGTCTTTAGAAGAACGCCATTAAGCCCATGCTTTGTTTCTAAGGGTAATTTTGAGTTTAGACTCTGTAGAAAGCCATGGTGCAGTTTTTGCCTTGGTTCTCTTTGAACGAACAGGTGCATGCAAATCAAGGATCTCAAGGAATTTGTTGTTAAAGTATGCTACTGCTTCCCCTAAGGGTAGGTGTTTTAGAATAGACCAATTACATGAGTTTAGTTCTTGTTGGAATTTAGCAGGGTCAAAGTTTTTATTGTTTCTAACCTTTCTGAGTAAGGGTTGTTGGGAATTAATGGTTTTGTGCTTAATTACATATGTGAGAAGGTGATCGCTTAGGCCATTAAGGAGGGTACCAGAGGTGTACAGTTGGGGGTTACTGTTTATGAGTACCCAGTCAAGTATACTTTCTTTTTGGTTGGGTTTACCTACCATGGTAGGGGTGGATATGATTTGTGTAAATGCATGCAGGTTAATATGGGTGGTTGAGGATTCTGAGGAACAGGTGCCCCAGTCTATGTTAAAGTCTCCAAGTAGTAGGGTTTCTTGGGGGTAGTGACATGATAGCCAGTGCAGGATATCTTCAAATGTAGATATATTGTTACCTGGGGGAAAGTACATACAGATGATATTAATGCATTTATTTTTATTAAGTTGCAATTTGGTGGCAAGAATCTCTGAATTATTAATCTGAGGAGGTTGTATTACATCTATGGTGACATTCAACTCAGATTTATAGAGTACAGCTACCCCACCCCCCTTCCTCAAAGCACGATCCAGCCTGTGTATGTTGTACCCAGGTGGTAACACTTCATTGTCTTTAGTGTTAGGTTTTAACCAGGTTTCAGATAAACAGAGAATCTCAGGGGAGTGGACATCAAGAAGTGCATGCAATTCATGTACCTTGTTATTAATGCTTCTAATATTGAGATGACAGACTAGGAGAGAATTAGTTGGCCTATTAATTGTAGGTTTGTAGCTTAGATTACAAGTAGAGGGGGTATGTGTATCTGAAGTGAGTGGGCCAGGGTTGGGGGTGAATATCACCACCAAGTATTAGGTTGAGTCTATACTTGGTGATGAACTTCAGGAATTTGTTTATTAGTTTGTGGTAGTGTTTGGATCTAGAACTAATGTGCCTGGGGTTGAGATGTTGATAGACTGAACAAGATGTTAGATAGGATCTGGTACTGTAAGTATGGTTGAAGGTGGAAGGATTTACAGCTGGGGTGATAGTATGGCCTTTTGGGACCCGAAATCCTGTGGGAAACTGGTTTTCATAAAAGGTAAGGAGGTATGATGTGAACAAGAGGGGTAGTAAAGAGGAGTATATCATTATCTGTGATTCAGCTAGTGAGTTAAGGAACTGTTTTACCTGGTGATGCAACACCAGAAGATAGAGTGGTGAGGTAAAGGTACTGGAAGGGGGATGGGAGAATGCCAGATGAAAGCTAATAGGTGCTATTAAAATGTAGGTAGTAGAATGGGGGTGGGTGGAATTATCACAGATGAAAGCAGATAGGATCTAGAAAGTGGGGGAGTGGCTATAGTACTATAAATTTAGAGGTACTGGGGGCAGGAGGAAATTGGGGGCAGGGAGGGGAGCGAAGAGAGCCCGAGCGTAGCGAGGGCGAATGTAGCAGGGCTATTGCAGTTTACAAGGTTTCCTAAGGTGTCCTAAAGCTATAAGGTAAGTATTACAGCTCTTAATGTAAGAGTCAATTTACTTCAGTTACAGGGGAAGGAGGCAACCACTCAAGTAGAAACAAAGAGCCCTATGGCTGACCAATATGGTGACCTGCTTAATTACAAAGCACTGTAACTGAAAGCTTAACAAATGCTTTTGTGTGTGTAACCTACTCTGTTTAAATGTTGAGAGAAACTGATTGCAGTCCTGTAGACACCGTTTTGTAGGGAACTGTAGAGTTCAACTAGGAAAAGAGAAAAGCAGAGATTCTAGGGTAAGCATGAAGGCAACAACAGGCAGTTATATAATAATGCATTCAGAAAGGTTTGGTGGGGGGTAAAGTAGCATACTTCAGAATGAACTAAGATTTATAGCTAAGAAACCTAAGCAAGAGGGCAATGCAGTTAATACAGACATACAGACATTGCTTCATGGCCAGCAGCAGTGTTAGTGACCAACACTGCTGCTGGTTATGAAGCGATGCCTGTAAACGTGTAAGCATGATGAGAAGCATGCATATTCTGTGAGCCCTGCTGCTCATTACTCACTAACACTGCTGCTGGTCATAAAGTGATGTCTGTAAACATGTAACCATGATGAGAAGCATGCATATTCAATGAGCGCTGCTGCTCATTACTCACCAACACTGCTGCTGGCCATATAGCGATGCCTGTACATGTGTAAACATGATGCAGCATGCATATTCAGTAAGCCCTGCTGCTCATTACTCACCAACACTGCTGCTGGCCATGAAGCGATACCTGTACATGTGTAAACATGATGCAGCATGCATATTCAATGAGCCCTGCTGCTCATTACTCACCAACACTGCTGCTGGCCATGAAGCGATGTCTGTAAACATGTAACCATGATGAGCAGCATGCATATTCAATGAGCGCTGCTGCTCATTACTCACCAACACTGCTGCTGGTCATGAAGCGATGCCTGTAAACATGTAACCATGATGAGCAGCATGCATATTCAGTGAGCCCTGATGCTCATAACTCACTAACACTGCTGCTAGCCATGAAGCGATGCATGTAAACATGTAACCATGATAAGCAGCATGCATATTCAATGAGCCCTGCTGCTCATTACTCACCAACACTGCTGCTGGTCATGAAGTGATACCTGCAAATGTGTAAGCTTGACAAGCAGCCTGCATATTCAATGAGCCCTGCTGTTCATTACTCACCAACACTGCTGCTGGCCATATAGCGACGCCTGTACATGTGTAAACATGATGCAGCATGCATATTCAGTGAGCCCTGCTGCTCATTACTCACCAACACTGCTGCTGGCCATGAACTGATGCCTGTACATGTGTAAATATGATGCAGCAAGTATATTCAATGAGCGCCATGAAGTGATGTCTGTAAACATGTAACCATAATAAGCAGCATGCATATTCAATGAGCCCTGATGCTCATTACTCACCAACACTGCTGCTGCCCACAAAGTGATGCCTGTAAACATGTAAGCATGATGGGTAGCATGCATATTCAATGAGCCCTGATGCTCATTACTCTAACGCATTGAAACTATGTAGGTTTTGTGTGACAACTACATGATTGTTAATGAATCCCAGGGTCATTCTGACATCCTTATCCTATAATTTCCTTTGGACAATGCACAACTGTAATAATTACACAGAGAGATCACTTTTTAAATGAGATTTGAATTGCATACACTCTTGTTCTTTTTTGTTAGCTGGTGCTAGTATATGACAAATATGTATCTTTACAGCACACTAACATATTTCTGACTTTATTTTCTCCCAGGCTGAGACTTCACCCTGGTAAACAAAATCTGAATGAATGAATAAATAACTAAATAAATAAATAAATACATTTACCTATATTATACTACTGGCTTTGTGCGTGAGCTGAGACTGTACCTTAGTAAACAAAATCTGAATGAATGAATAAATAAATAAATAATTTTACCCATATTATACTACTGGCTTTGTGCGTGGGCTGAGACTGTACCCTGATAAAAAAAATCTGAATGAATGAATAAATAAATCAATTTTACCCATATATACTACTGGCTTTGTGCGTGGGCTGAGATTGCACCCTGGTAAAAAAAATCTGAATGAATGAATAAATAAATAAATACATTTTATCCATAATATACTACTGGCTTTGTACGTGGGTTGAGACTGTATCCTGGTAACCAAAATCTGAATGGATGAATGAATAAATAAATAAATTTTACCCATATTATACTAGTGGCTTTGTGCACAGGCTGAGACTGTACCCTGGTAAACAAAATCTGAATGAATGAATGAATAAATAAATGTTACCCATATTATACTACTGGCTTTGTGCATGGTATGATACTGTACCCTCGTAAACAAAATCTGAATGAATGAATAGATAAATACATTTTACTCATATTATACTACTGGCTTTGTGCGTGGGCTGAGACTGCACCCTGGTAAACAAAATCTGAATGAATGAATGAATGAATAAATAAATAAATACATTTCACCTATATTATACTACTGGCTTTGTGCGCAGGCTGAGACTCCACCCTGGTAAACAAAATCTGGCTGAATGAATAAACAAATAAAAACATTTTACCCATATCTACTGGCTTTGTGTGCAGGCTGAGACTGTACCCTGGTAAACAAAATCTGAATGAATGAATAAATAAATACATAAATTTTACCCATATTATACTACTGGCTTTGTGCACGGGTTGAGACTGTACCCTGGTAAACAAAATCTGAATGAATGAATAAATAAATAAATTGTACCCATATTATACTACTGGCTTTGTGCGCGGGCTGAGACTGTACCCTGGAAAACAAAATCTGAATGAATAAATAAATAAATACATAAATTTTACCCATATTATACTACTGGCTTTGTGCACGGGTTGAGACTGTACCCTGGTAAACAAAATCTGAATGAATGAATAAATAAATAAATTCTACCCATATTATACTACTGGCTTTGTGCGCGGGCTGAGACTGTACCCTGGAAAACAAAATCTGAATGAATAAATGAATAAATAAATACATTTTATCCATATTATACTACTGGCTTTGTGCGAGGGCTGAGACTGTACCCTGGTAAACAAAATCTGAATGAATGAATAAATAAATAAATACATTTTACCATATTATACTACTGGCTTTGTGCGTGGGCTGAGACTGCACCCTGGTAAACAAAATCTGAATGAATAAATAACTAAGTAAATAAATAAATTTTATCCATATTATACTACTGGCTTTGTGCGCGGGCTGAGACTGTACCCTGATAAACAAAATCTGAATGAATAAATAAATAAATAAATACATTTTATCCATATTATACTACTGGCTTTGTGCGTGCGTGTGTCTGTGTTTGTGTGTGTGTGTGTGTGTGTGTGTGTGTGTGTGTGTGTGTGTGCTTGTGTGTGTGTGTGTGTGTGTGTGTGTGTGTGTGTGTGTGTGTGTGTGTGTGTGTGTGTGTGTGTGTGTGTGTGTATGTGTGTGTACATGTGTGTTGTTCATTGTTCTAACTGAGTAGCACTAGCCATGCATTTCAGCTGCAGGTAAATGTCAAGGCTCCTAATTCCTTACTATGATATTTATTTTGTGAACTGCATTTCTTTTACGTCAGCTTGTAAAAATCAGTAAATATGTATTTTAAAAAGTAGAAAAATCAGAACATTCATTACTCTGCACATTCAGTACTTCTGCTACATCATCTTCTGCCAGCGCCTACAATTAATGTCATCACTGCAGGTAAGCATACAGAAAAATACATGCAGCACTTTGCATGGATGTTGTTTAAGATTACATGGCTACAGAAAACAAATTTCAGTACTATGTCAGATTTTATGGATACTGGCTACTTGTGATAATTATCATATCTTACATCCAGCAATACATTATACCCCATATGCTATCTATATGCAGTGATTTAAAGTATAAAACTTGTACTACCATTTTAAGTGAGCAATCAGCTTAAGAATCTACATTCTTTAGAAACTGCATTCATTCTGCATTTGTAACTAAATGGAAAAAACAGCAGAAAGACAAACCTGATAATGATGTTTAATGTACAAGTAGAGTGTCACCCTTACCTGTTTGTTAGCAGCACAATAGAGCAGAAATATGAAAACTCCATGGAAGCTGTTCAGTATTGTGAAGAGATACGACATAACAATTGTCCCTTTATCAAACTGAAACATACCAAATATCCATGTACAGCCCAGTACAAGGAACTGAGCAATGGCCTTAAAAAGAGGTATCCTGCAAACAAAACAAATTACACTAGTGAATTTAGTGAAAAAAAAAACAATTGCACTAGTGAATTTGGAGGAAGCTGAACAGTATTTTCACCATTGTCCTAGACTACCTTCTGGTTGTTAAAGCCATGCATAATTTGTGATTGAGTTTATATGACAAATTAATTTATTCTGATACTGAAATATCTTATCTTACCTACTAATGAGATCCTTGGTCCTCTAAAACAGTTTAGCTCTTAATTAAGACCACTTGGAGGATCTTGATGTTCTCTTTGGAGTTTATGATGACACCAAGTTTGCAGTCATTTGCTTGGTCAGCTCCAAACCGTTAACGTTAGCTTTGACCAGCAAGAAGTAAATGCCAAAGAGGAGGCTCAAGGACTGAATCCTGTGGTGCACTAGTGACAGGTCTTTCGGAGGAGGAGGTATAGCTGCCCACCCTAAAACCATGGTTCTGTTTTGTGAAACAATTTGCTATCCAACAAGTTACACAGAGACTAATGTTTAGCCGTGAGAGCTTATACCTGAGTGTGAGATTGTGTTGAACATCTTTACAAGGTCTAGATATGCAGTGTGCACTGTTCTGCCATCATTTATTGCTTCAATAACTTTTATGAAAAAGTTAATCAGGTTAAATAAGCAGGACCCATCAATTCAAACTGGGTTGGGGCAAGACTATGCAGGTTACCTATGTATATTAATTCCACAATGTTTTTTCCACTGTCTTACAGATAAGACTAGTAAGGCTTATGGGTCTATAATTACCTGAGACTGTTTAAGCTCCAGCTTTGTGCAAGGGAGCGACTGTTGCTGTTCTTCATTCATCCAGCATGAAGCTTCTTTTGAGGTTGATACTGAATAGCTTGTGTACTGGATTAGGCAAATCATTCCTCAGGCTAAACAGCAGGCAGTCTGGTATGTTATCTGGCTCTATAGATGCAGTGTTATTGTGCTTAAAGGTTGTCCTGAGAAGGTGTTCTTGGGGGATTTGAATTGAGAGTGTATATGTGGGTATGTGATATGAGAATATTGAAAAAAAAAAGGATGAAGTTGGCCCCTGTGTCTGAGTATCATACTAGTCCTGCACAGTACTGGCATTTTTCTGACATTTTAACATAATTAAGGAAGGCTTTGTGGTTATCCTTTACCTGGTAGGTGTTTTACCTCCTATTTGGCTTTGGTTGGCTTGACCATTATCCAGAGTTACTAGTTTAGTCTTGCAAGAGTGTTTTTGACATCTTGAGAGTTAGAATAATTTTTGTGTGCAGTAAAATTATTTTTTCTTTTATTATAGAGCCTGTTTATATTTGAGTTCCAGCTTGGGGGTATACTGCTCAGATTTAGAGTTGTATTTATTTTTTGGGGGGCAGGTGCATCTATGCAGCTATTTACTTACACACAAAATTTGGCAGTGAAGGATTCTGCACAAGCAATGTGGTCATCAAGATGGAAGGGCTTTTGAATTTAGCAAGGTCATCATTCAATTCTGTAATAATGTCTGAATACCACAGTAATGAAAGATGCTTCAAGCTTCAGTCTTATGGTGACTATGACTAATATGTAGTCTGATTTGACCAGGGAGGAAGTTACAATTTGTGGGGAGCAAAGCTACCCCATACTGGTAAATATCGCATCCATAATTTTATTGCCCTGGTTGGGGTTAGACTATCTAGTCTATGTTGTTTGTATTGATGAAGTCCAGATATTTCTGAATATACATGTTTGAGGATGTATACATCTTCCAGTTTATGGAGGGGTAATTTAATTCTCACAGGAGAATGGTATTTGGTTAGTACATAAGGATCCATACTTGGAAGGTAGGAGTTATAGGCTGAAGGAAAACAGAAGGGATAATTCACCAAAAATGGACAGAGTTGTATCTTTTGGCTTTTTCCCGGTTAGGGGTCGCCACAGTGGAACTCCGGTCCGCTAATGATTGGCAGTAGATTTTTACGTGCCAAGTTGCCAGCCCTGACATACAACCTTCAACGAAGGTATGCCCATTCACGCATGTCTCCACACAGAAGACGCCCTAGCTGAGAATCGAACCGGACAGCATCTTACTGTGAGGTGACAAAATGGACAGAGTGCTGAAGGTAATCACCAACAAACCAGAAAAGCACTCGGACAGCTGTTTGCACCCCAGAACCTTTATTCACAGCACAGAACAAAACAGTAAAACCATTTAGGCCCGGCCATTTATTCGTTTCTAAGACCAGTTGCCAATATACTTCTCTATATTCTATTTGAGTCTCCAAAGGTCTCCCCTCTAACATCCATTTGAACTTCTTCCAACACAAAAAATGTGAAAGATGCCTCCTTACACATTTGTGTATGTTTATATAATGAATTCCTATTATTAACTTTCTAAATGTTGTAATTATGCTCGTAAATTCTCCTTTTTAAACATCTTTCCGTCTTACCTACATAAAATCTTTCACATTTTCCAGATAAAGCCATGTACACTAACCCCTTTGAATCATAATTGGAGTACTCTTTCGCTGTAATGCACCTCCTCCTGCTAGGGATGTATATCTCTGATTTACTGGATATGAATGAACACTGTGGACAAGCCCCGCATTTGTACGTCCCCACTTTCTTATTCCCCTTGGCAAAACCTTTGTTTTCTAGAATATTCTTATACATTTACCTTTTCTAAAGACAAACTTCAAGGGGTAATCAAACTTTATATTCAAATCTGACAATTTGCTAAATCTACCCTATTCTTCTTTAAGAATTTCCATAATGATTTCAGCATCCCCACTATAATCCAAAACAAAAATGTTATCAAACCTATTCTCCATAGCATTAACATGTAGATTTCCTCCTTCATTAATATTTTCCTTACCTATAATCGGGGCAAATTTATTATTTCTATTTCCAAGGACCTCCTTGAAGGTCTTACAAACTAACCTTTTGGGATATCCCCTTTCCAAGAACATAGATTTTAATAATTCACCTTCCTGCATAAAATCCTCATACCCTGATGTCATTCTACTACCGCTGACGTATTGCCCTTTCACAATTCTTTTGCATATATGGGTGAGCACTCTGAAGATGTAAGAAGGAATTACAATAAGTGTCTTTCCTATGCACCTTTGATGTAAATTTATTGTTACTATGGTCCATCCCACTACTCACATCCAAGTAATCAATACACCCACAGACCATTTTGTAGGTGAATATTAAAAACCCTGTACTTTTTGTAATATAATCCAAGAACTCCCCAAATTTTGCCTCACTCTCTATCCAAAACAGGCATATGTCATCTAAAAAGCATTGATAAAGAGATCAGCAATCTTTATATGCAGAATTGGGATTCCGGTGTGTAGCTCGCAAGACATTTCCCTGCGAGCTACATCACTGAAACCAAACGGCTGCAGCAGCACTTTGCCATAGTGCAATTTGGCTGAAAAGCATAGCCGCTGCAGCTGTGATCTATGAATGGGCAGATACAGCCGTACGGGATGTGTAACGCATGCCTTCGTCTCATTCAAGGACTTTATTTAATTATTTATTTATTTTGTTGTCAGTCTGACAACAAAATAAATAAATAATTAAATAAATGCATTCATTGAATGAGAAGAAGGAATGCGTTACACATCCCGTACGGCTGTATCTGCCCGTTCATAGATTACAGCTGCAGCGGAAATGCTTTTCAGCCAAATTGCACTACGGCAAAGTGCTGCTGCAGCCATTTGGTTTCGGCAATGTGGCTCGCAGGGAACTGTCTTGTGAGCTACACGCCGGAATCCGCAGAATTGAAAATATATTTCTTCTCCCACCAGACTAACACCAAGTTGGCAAATGTTGGGCGCACATGGCCCCCATAGTTATGTCAGTCACTTGTCGAAAGAATTCTCCCTCAGAATAGATGAAATTATGTTTCAAAACTATTTCCATCAGGACTAAAATCACATATATGTCCATGTCACTGAAATCTTTATTGTCCCTTAAAATTTCTTCTAGCAATTCCAAAGCTTCATTGTGGCGAATAGAAGTAAAGAGGTCAACAGCATCTATTGTAATGAAAATCATATTCTCTTTGAATAAATCACTTTTCACATTTCTAAGAAAGTCCCAAGAATCCTTAATTACATTTGTTGCATTTAAAGAAATATTTTTTAGTCGAAAATCAAGATATTTTGCTATATGAGCTGCAACAGATTGACTAGCCGCTGCCACTGGTCTCATGGGTGGGTCCATTAAATCCTTATGTACTTTCAGGATTCCGAATATGGTGGGTACCCTTGGTTCATTGTTATATAAAAATTTAAATGTATCTGTATCCATAACACCCTCCAACACTAAATCATTTAAAGCCGCATAAATCTTTTTATATGCAATGTTTATTTCATTTACAGAAACCTTGGAATACTTAATTTCATCATTTAAAAGCTTCATCATTTTGCTGTCATATATGATAGAATCCATCAGAAGAGTCCCCCACCCTTGTCCGGTTTCATTACCCTGACATATTTGGTATCCCGAAGTGTATTCAAAATAGACCTTTCCTCTTTAAATTGGACCATATTTTATTTTTCATAACTTTGACCCTTACACTATTTTCCACCATGTTCTCAAAATTGTTTAATTGCGGATGCAATGGTGGATTCCAAACACTCCTTTTCTTTAACATTTCTACTTTCTCCCCTTGTTTACCTAACAATAATTATAAATTTTTCTTTCTGACAGACATTTTTAAATCAATAAGCAAGTTACTAATTTCACTTTTCCTCTTTGGGACGAACTTAAAACCTTTTGCAAACAGATCAAAGTAACCTTCATTAACTTCTAAACTGCTGTAGTTAAAAATCTTATAACCTTTAAGTGTTAATGTGTTGCCACTACTTACTATGTGGATTGTTCTTTGACTAGGCCCTACATTACCCATAGATGTAATATGTTCTCCTACTGAATCATTTTATAACCTTGATTCATTCCTTTGTTGTGCCACCCCCTCCAGTTGCCCTGATAATAAACCACATTCCCTTTGTTTTTTAGTCTTTCGGACCTTTGGAAAGGGGGGGTACTCTAAAGGGTCATTGATGTCACCTGGGCCTTCCCCGTTCTCATTAAACACTTCATTATTAATATTATGTCTCTCATCCACTTTCTCACTCATGAGACAACCTCCACCTGCCCTATAAAATCCCTTATCCACCCTAAGTAGGTTAGTAAAACTTCTTGGTTTAGGGTAGTGTATTTTCTGTGCATATTCAGTAAGGTCCCTATCCATTTTCCTTTTTTTCCGATAAATAATGTCATTTATCTTCTCATCACCATGTTTCCTTAATTCAAAATATTTCCTTTTTTCTTCTTCTTCCACAGTGAATATTAAATCATTGACCTAACAGCTATTAACCTTATTAATTCTCGAATTTAAAACTTCCATAACCCTTTCATTTTGTCTTATAATAGCTTTTAAAATTTCAAACAATTCCATATGGAAATCCGAACCTTCCTCAACATTGTTTGGAAATCTGTACACTCTTAAGCCCTTAGGCACAATTTTAGACTTCGAAACAAAAACAAGCATGTGGATTGGAAAATACACCAACTCAGAAAAAAAAAACAATCCAAATTTGAACAGACCACTCAAGACACAGAATTCTAAAACCACATGAGTTGATTTATTATGCTGATAAATTCCAACACTCCACGTAAAACCAAGATTCAAGGTACCAAAGGATTAAGTAAGCGCTTTCGTCTGTTCACTTGACAGACTTTTTCAAACTGAACCTTTACCTGTACCTTGAATCGTGGTTTTACGTGGAGTGTTGGAATTTATCAGCATAATAAATCAACGTGTGTGGTTTTACAATTTTAGACTTAATACATTCCTTTAAGTACATATTGTCCACATTCATCCTTTTAAATTTAAACAGTAAGTCATTCAGTTTATTTAAATTGTTAGCATATGTATCTGAATCATCAATAAATACTGTTTGTGCAGTTTTATTAAACTTAATATTTTGCTTCAACCAAGTCTCTAAATTAATGTCATGTTGTTCTACAATCAAACTGCTTGAATTAGTTAAAATACAGTCACCTCATGTCCTCGTGTTGTTCCCCTGTTCCCTGCCATTGAATACACAGAGGGGATCCTTTACTTAGCTATGATATGATAAAGGGTTTTGTTAATAGTAAGTTGGAAGTGGAGGAGTCCCAGGTTATTATCTTGTCTAACTAGTTATTGTTATTAACTAGTTATTGGGCTTATTATTTCATTAACTCATTAACACCAATGGGGTGTAGAATGTCACACCTTTAGCAGCATGTATGGATTCCCTTCAGAATCTCGATTTCCTGAAAACTCGAACTTCATATGGTTGAAACCATATGATCGAGTTTTCAGAAACTTGAAATTCCAAAGTGTAGTAAAAAAAAAATAGTCAAAGACATTGTTTCTGCAGGGGGGGGCAAGCCCCCTGCACCCCCCACACCCTCCTACTTAAATATACCAACTCTGAGATTGTGCCACAGTTGGAAAAAGGGAAATCTCCCATTCTATGCTGTATGCAGAAGTGCAGAACAGGAGATTTCCCATTTCCTCGCTATAGTGTGCTCATGGAGATGGTATATTTAAGTAGGGAGGGTGCAGGGGGGCTTGCCTCCCTGCAGAAACATTGTATTTAAGTAAATTTAAATTTTTTTAAGACTTTAGAATTTTGAATTTTTGAAAACTCGATCATATGGGCTCATCCATATGAGATTCAAGTTTTTAAAAGTTTGAGATACTAAAGTGTTCCCGCCTATACACATCTTGCATTCCAGAGCATATTCTGAAAAATAAACTTAAAAAAAATAAACAAATGTAAATATTTTGTGAACAATAAAAGCTAGCAAAACTGTACAGTAGCAACATTATCATTAAGAAGTATTTAGTGATGATCGTGCATTCATAGGGCCGGATTCACAAAGGCTTGCACGGAGTCTAAGAGTAGTGTAAGACTTCAGACAGGCAATATGTCTGCCGAGCGATTCAGCAATAGCCGGCAGGGGCGAGCATGAGAGCTCCTAAAACTACTCTTGCACTGACAGTGTTATGATATGCAAATTACCTCATTTGCTGCTGCAAGCTATGCAAATTAGGTAAATTTGTGATCCAGGAAACACTAACCTGTCCGTAGAAGAGTAGAGTTATTTGCAGAAATGTACTCCATTGGTAATGGAATGCCGTTCTGAAAATAGCAAAACGGAGCTATGACAGCTCCAAATAAAGGATGCATCCAGTTGAGGAAGCATGTCAATGACCAAATATAAATCCATTGGCATTTTTATAGGTTGAAAATTAATAAAAATCATTTTTTTCCTCGATCACCGATGTTTAAGCATAGAGCAGTGCCGCGCAAACGTGCGGTGCTTTAAAAACCAGAAAATAATTAAAAAATAGCCAAAACTAGGCATGTTTAATAAAAAGATTATTCTGAAAATAAAAATGCCCAACAAACATGAGGTACCTTCGCAGATAGAAATAATAAGTCCAAAAGCATCAAAAACGCTGCTAAGGTAAGGTTCCAGAACTCACAAACGTCAATGCATCAAAAGAAACTCTCTGGCAGTACTGCCTTTATTGCAACACAAGCGCTTTCACATTCAGCTTCATCAGGTGTATAAGCATACCACAAAAACACAGACCTTTTATATCATACCTCTAAATCACATGACCTTCATCAATCAACATTTAAAAACATATTATTTGTTACTAAATTTTTTTTTTGTTACCCTTGATGTGGTCTCTTTGTTTACTGTTATTCCTAATGAAGCAGGCATTGAATATTTGAAAAAGTTGTTGGAAAGATTTGGGACATTTACTACTGAAAAGTTTGAGTTATTACAGAATTTAATGAACATTGTACTTGTGAATAATGCTTTTTTATTTAGTGAACAGATATTTTGGCAAAAGAATGGGGTTGCGATGGGCAGCTCTTGTTCTAACAGCTATGCTAATGCAGTTATGTCTGTATGGGAATCAGAAAGCTTATTAGAAGGGCATTTTAGTAATTTGATTTTATTTTACAGAAGGTTTGTTGATGACCTTTTTCTTTTATGGAAAGGGACCACAACACAACTATTTGATTTTGTCAGGTATATTAATGAATCATCAGAGTTTTTAAAATTCACATTAAATTATTCAAGTGAAGGTATTAGCTTTTTAGATGTTTTTGTAGAGAAAGATGGCACAGGTAGCATTACTACTAGATTATATAGGAATGAATGTCATGCAAATAAACTTTTATATAGAGATAGCATGCATCCTAAATATGTTTTTAAAAATGTAGCTCAAAACCAGTTCTTAAGAGTTTCTAGATTGAGTGTTAAGAATGATGAATATGAGAAACAATTGGTTAGAACTAGTTATGAACTTTCAGAAAGGGGTTATGACCAAGTAATGATTCAGAATAGTGTTATGGTCACTAAGCAGTTAAGGGGCACAAGAGCAAAGCCTTATTTTTCAGAGAGACCCCCTAAGAAAGAATATAAGGAAGAAAACAAACTTAAAGTCTGTATACCTTATTCAAGGGATGTTAGGAAATATACAGATATTATTAATGAGCATTGGAAAATATTAGTAACAGATACTCAGATTAGTTATATAGTAGGACAGACACCTCAGTTTACATTTAAAAATAAGAAGAATCTGAAGAGAAGGTTATGTATGCCAAAATATAAGGTTCATAGTACTTTAGATCATGCAACTAAACCATGTGGTAAATGTGCACAATGTAAATATATTAATAAAGAAACATGTTTTAAACATCCTGATACAGGACAAATTTTTGATGTTAGGGTCAGTGCTACTTGCGAGAGCACACATGTGGTTTATCTGGCTAGTTGCTTGGTCTGTAATAAATTTTATATAGGCAAAACGGACTGGACATTGAAGGAAAGAATTAGGGAGCATGTTTATCATATAAGAAAAGGTTCTAGAGTTAGTGCTCTAGCGAAACATGTTTTAAGTATGGGTGATCAACATAGCTTTCGATTTATGGTTGTTTGTAGGACATATGTGAATATGAGGAAAGGGGATGTTAAGGCAAGGACAGAAGAGATGGAAGCAAAATGGATCGTGATGCTTACAGCAAATTATGGACATGGGCTTAATGATTGTGTGCCCATGAAACCTGTACTTGGAAAAAGAGCTTTACGTAGGTAGTTTATTTGTTTTTTCATCACTATTATCTGTTTTAATGTACTTTGAAAGTAATATATTTCTGTGCCATTTTCTAATACCTTGTTTAGAAATAGGTTTATTAAAAATTCTTATGTATTCTTTTAATGATTAGTAACAAATAATATGTTTTTAAATGTTGATTGATGAGGGTCATGTGATTTAGAGGTATGACATAAAAGGTGTGTGTTTTGTGGTATGCTTATACACCTGATGAAGCTGAATGTGAAAGCGCTTGTGTTGCAATAAAGACAGTACTGCCAGAAAGTTTCTTCTGATGCATTGACATTTGCATGTTCTGGAGCCTTACCTTAGCAGCGTTTTTGATCCTTTTAAAAAGATTATTCTGCCATGCATGTGAATGGCAGGCTGAAGACAACATGGCTACTGAGTAGTGGTTGCTAAAGGGGGAGGCTCATTTTGAGAGATGTAACCAAGCATTAGTAGGCAATCCTATGCAAATGAGGATAAGGATAGTGAATACGAATTTTCCCTGGCATGTGAGCCATGTCCCTAGAGTGTAAGTGTAGGAGTAGAGGAGTAGTAGAGTAGAAGATAGGTGACATCATGAGGGGGTATGTCTGAAAGACTGTAAGCTTATTGGAGGAGAGTGGCTTGTGTTTGACATGAGTTGCTCAGGACTGCAAAAGGCATGTCTACAGTTGTCCTAGCTGAAACCCAGAAACTGAAGGTGTACACCGTGGATATATCTGAAATTTCTTGCAAATGTGCTTAGACCGTGTGTGCGCGTGTGCGCTCCTGTAAGCCTGTGTAAGCCTGTGTGCGCACGTGTGCACCCGTCTAAGCCTGTGTAAGCCTGTGTGTGTGCTCGTGTGTGCTCATGTGCACGTGTTTGCTCTTGTTTGCGCGGTGCTGCCCCTTGTGGAAACAGAAAGGGAAAAGGAAGGAAAAGAAGTAGTAGGAAGTTAACCAATGAGAACTAGCAGAGCTGCCAGGTGAAATAAATCAGAATCAGCCAATTACACAGGCAGTACACTAGCCCAGCCCAGCCCAGCACTTAAAACTCTGCAAACAACATTGCCCCATGTTTTTCTCAGAAACACTGCAACACTGCAGTATACAAAGAGTGAAAACTTAAAAAGCTTAACTCAGACAAAAAAAGTTAGGGGCTGCCATTACTATTATAAGCCAACATGTGCAAGATGCTGAGGGTGGTGCCATTGCGAATGCTGCTGAGCAACCCGCAGTGAGGAGACGGAGAAGAGTGTACAGACCCAGGGTAACCTACCAGGGGCTACATGAGCTGGAGATAGTGGAGCGCTATAGGGTGGACAGAGTCCTCCTGCAGCAAATTGTTGAGCTGTGCAGGCCACGCCTCACACACAGAACCAACAGAGGGGAACCCATCCCAGTGGAAACCAAGGTATGTGTTGGCCTAAGAATACTAGCAACAGGTACCTTCCAGAAACCAACTGGTGATTTGATGGGGATTTCACAGGCATCAGCATCCAGGGTACCGCACCAGTTCCTGAATGCCATGTCAGCACATGTCGGTGATCATGTATATTTGCTCAATTCCCATGAGGCATTGGCCAGCAATATGTGTCTTTTCCAGAAAATAGCGGAATACCCTGAGGTAGTGGGTGCAATTGACTGCATGCACATACACATCAAAGCACCAGCCGGTGAGTGGGGTAGGGCCTACATCAACCACAAGGGCTTCCCCTCCATCAACTGCCAGGTCGTGTGCAATGCCCAGGGCATAATACTGAATGTGTGTGCTGGCTGCCCTGAAAGCTACCACAATTCCCATATCTGGCATCTGACGCAGCTCTACCAGACATTTGCCAATGGGGACATCCCTGACGGTCACCTAGTGGGGGATGCTGGATACACACTGGAGCTGTGGCTGATGACACCCATCAGAAATGCACACACACCTGAACAAGAACTCCATAATGAGGCACACGCACAAACATGAAATGTAATCGAGCGTGTGTTTGGGATGCTCAAGTCACATTTCCAGTGCCGGGAGGCTTGCAGTACTCACCAACTACATGTACCCAAATTGTCATGGTATGTGCCATGCTACACAATATGATCCTGCAAAAACAGCTGCAGCAGGAACAGCATGGGGCAGGGCCAAACAGCCCCCCACCATTGCCAAGGCCATCACAGGCAGAACGTGACTCAGAGGAGGAACAACCTGAGCCTGCCCCAGTAGGCAGAAGGAGGCATGCCTAGTATGCCTTGGCCTTGGCAAAGAGGCAACTCATAGCACGTACACTGGCTCAGTAGGAACCCTGGAAATTATACCTCTCTCTGACTCGCACATAAAATAAAAGGGATGCCTAACTTGACACTACCTGTTTTCGACCATGTATAGAGAGTGTACTATGTGCATCCGACATAGGCAGCCCTGCAGCACCACCTGAGGCATGATTGCCATGTTTTAAGCAACATAAAGCAGTGCTAAGCATCTTTTACCACTATTTAGTATATGTAAACAAAATTGCCCGCGCAAACTACCGCAACGTCGGGAAACGTTGAGCAATGTTGGGCAAAGTCGGGCAAAGCTGAGCAAAGTCAGGTAAACATGCTCATATTTGCTTCACTGTTCCTTAAGCAGTCTGGTCTGCCCAGCATGAAAATTAAAAGCAGTGACAGGGCTCGAACCCAAGATACTGTGCACTATAGTCACAGTACTGCACCACTAAGCCATGACAGCATTTCACTGGCACAGACACAGCAGGACAATTGTACACTAATGCAAACACAAAGAAATGCTGTATCATGTCCCTAAAGAGGCATATGGGTAACATCCCCCACAGGCCTATGCAGACAGAGAACAGCAGGCCAAGCGGTGTGATGTGGGTTGGGTAGGCTATGAAGTTGCAATCTAATATATGTGACATTGGATGCTAAGATCTGTAGTACAGTAGTATGCCTCAAGCCAGTATGATAGGCAACAGTACAGACTGAAATGGTGTACCTTACATAGCAGTGCAGGCCTAGCAAATGTGTATAAGTGTCAGGTGAACCCCTCATCCTATGTACACCCACAGTAACAATAAGGTGTGCCCCCGGGTAGAAATGTGCAAAGAATAGCTGTCCCCCCTGTATGTAGAAATGTTGATAAGTCTATGCAAAGTGTCTCATGGAAGCCCTGCAGGCACAGCATGATCCCTGTTGATTTATGACACAAAGGTGAGCCCTGCAGTAAAAATACAACTTGATTTTCCACACACATATAGTATAAATGTCTATACCGGGCATGCTCACACACTTCAACAAATGTAGTGGATTTCAGTCAGCAACATACTAAAAGGTCATACTGGGCATGCTCACACACTTAAATAAATGAAGCAAATGTCAGGCAACAACATACTGAAAGGTCATACTGAGCATGCTTACACACTTAGGCCATGTCTGAGTACAGCAGTGGTCCACACATATCTGGCAGTTGCATGTTTTACCCCAGGAACCTGTCACTATTCACACAATCCTGCCTTGTGCACACAGTTATATGAAAACAGACACATATAATATATACTGGAACCCTGTCATAATCAAACTATGTACCAAAAGTACTTAAGCTGTTCACAGAAAGTGAAAAAGCAAAGAAGATCAATAAACCTGCAATCAGTATCATCAATAAACAATGTCCACTCCAAACATTATCCAATCCATGTTCTGGCAAAATAATCTGTGAAGGAGTCCATAGAGAACCATGACGCTTCCATCCGCTATGTCATAAATAGCAATGTACACTCATATATGTCCTGAGTCAGTAAACTGTAAATGACTGACATTGCCAATATCCTGTCAGACAGGCTCATACATACATACCCCCCTCCCACTGACAAAAGGCCCTATCATCATACCTGGAGATTGTGAAAGCACAGATATCACATATAGAATGGGTAAACAGCTCCTTCCAAATCTGAAAACATGGCGTCTATGGGATTACATTGTTTCCCTAGCTGTGTCATAAGTGAACTCCAGAATAAACAGACCCTGCACCTGAACAGTCTGTTGAGCCTTACCCTCTGTACAGGATATGAAACTGCTGAATGTGTTACAGCAACATTTGGCACACTCCACAAGTATTGGTGCACAACAGACTATGGGAACTACTGTCTTATAAGCCTATTAAGCCTGATCTTCAAGGCCATGGAGTCCATCATGATGGAACTCATAAACAGAGCTATTGGGAGCCTACAAACACCCAACCCTACCAATTTCGGTTTGGTCATGGGCAGATCATGGTTCCCAAAACTGCTAGACTGTTTTCAAGGCAGTCACCCAGGACATACATCAATGAAATGAGCTACACATGTCCCACATAGACCTTGAAAAGCCCATTGCCAACATCCCAGACACATGTCGTATCAACAACCTGTTCATAAATATGTCTGTCATCTGATGGATTGCCAACTGGGGCACAGACAGATCACACAAGGTAAGAATTGTGGTCTCCTGTACAAGCTGGTAACAACTGCTGTCCCCCATGGCTCAGTCCTGGGACCCCTCCTGTCTGGTGTATACTTTTCAGAAATACAGTCAAACACACAAGGGCTATGTTTAGCAAAGTTTGTAGATGACTGCCAAAAAGTTGTCATAATCGATGTTTGGGACAACAGAGACATCCTTAAAAAGGGTCTCAGTCAGACAGATGTGGTGTCAAAATTATGGCCTCGAGCTACAGTCATACAAATACCACATAGGTGCCAACACCCTAAATATGGAGGTGATAATAAGGGATCTATGGACACATGTGGATAGTAATCTCTACTTTCAGAAACACATTCACAAAGTGGTCAGAAAATCATGCTATGTGTTCTCACAAACTGCCAAGGTCTTTGCATGTAGGTCAAAGGAGGTTCCCTCTATTCATCAGTCCTCAGACCTGTCAGAGAGTACCACAACACACTTGCGATGAATCTGACTAGGCAACTTCAGTAGCTGGAAAGACCACTGAAGTACCTCAACAAGAGGATTACTGGCCTCAAACAGTTGCCCCATGCAACAAGACTAAATTTAACTCAATCTGTACTCTGTTGCATACTGTCTACTCAGGAGATCTCTGCCCAACAGACAGGTCCATGTCATGGCAACACTCAGATCTGCTCTGAGTTACAGCTCAATGGCACTAAATATACAGACCCAGCTGATATTGCCAACATCCTGGCAGATAGGATCACTGTTAACTTTACCCCCTCTCACCTATGAAAGAGCACATCTCTATAAAGGAAGACTGCAAAGTTGCTGTCATCACGGCTGCACAGGTAAAAAACACTCTCCAAAGCCAGTATCACAGCATCCATGGGACCAGATAACTTCCCAGGCTGTGTTCCTTACAAACTACAGAATGAACAGGCACCACACTGATGTACCATGTTCAGTCATAGCCTCACCTCAGGCTTTGTGCCTGCTGAATGGTGCACAGTGATGGTTATACCATTACACAAGGGTGGAGACACCATAGACCTCAGGAACTAGCGCCCCATTAGCCTGATGAGCCCGCTCTGCAAGGCCATGGAATGTATCACCATACAACTTATAAAAAAAGACATTAGTAATCTCCAAACTCTGGACCACAACCATGTTGTGTTTGTAAAATTCAGATCATGTCTCCTAAACCTGATAGATGACATTGAAGCAGTCATCAGAACCGTAGACAAGGGTAAGGTGGTTCGCACAGCCTATGTAGATCTTGCCACGGCTTTCAACACCATCCCACACTCTGGAATTATAGATAAACCCACTAAACTAGGTATAAATTGCTATGTCACAAGATGGGTTGCCAACTGGCTCACTGACAGAACACACACTGTGAAAGCAGCAGACTCCAAGTATGACTTTGGACCAGTGACGAGTGCAGTATCACAGAGTTCAGTCCTGGGTCCTGTCCTGTTTTGTATCTACTTCTCTGAAGTAAACTTTAACATGGAAGGTCTGTGGCTAATGAAGTTTCCAGATGACTGCAAACTAGGAGCCATAATTGTAAATACTAAAGATGTGGACATCCTACAAAAGGGCCTCACTGAGACAGATGGCTGGTGTCAAAGTCATGGCCTCAAGCTCAATGCCAAAAAGTGCATTGTCATCCCCTTTGGTAAAAACTCTGTAGCCATGAACTACAACATAGGTGGTAGTATACTTAACACTGAAAGTGTGATAAGAGACCTTGGGTCACAGGTGGACAGTGGACACACCTGTGATAATCACATCCCCACAGTAGTCAGGAAATCCTTCTATGTGGCACACCTCATCACAAAAGGTGTCTCATGCAGAATAGAAGAGGACATTGTTCCCCTCTACTCATCACTCACTAGATCCATAATAGTACAACGTCCCTTTTGCTATGTACCTCACAAGACATCTACAACAACTGGAAAGCCTGCAGCAATACCTGACAAAGAGCATTAGCAGCCTGAAATACATGCCATACACAGACCATCTCAAAATGCTCCAGCTGTACTCTCTCGCATATCGCCTACTCAGAGGTGATCTCTGCCTAACATACAAAGCTATGTCAAACACAGCTGTTGGACATGCTCCACGTAAAACACTCACAATCCCTCTGATCTTCGGCCCCAAAACCATGAGTGAAATACAAAAGGAAGGGGTGTATCCATTTACCTTACGGATACCCACACCTTCAGGTTAGTGGCACAGCATGGCCTTGGAGACCATGCAAGTGCAACTAACATTGGGCAAAGCTGCTTATCAGATTGTAGCCTGCTACAGATCATGTACCTTGTCTCAGGAACCTCACTCAGTATTCCAGAGAATAGTGGAAAATATAAAGGTCCTATCAAACACCATTAAATGAGGAGATTACAACTACCCAAACACTGAGTGGGAGAATTACTCATGTACAGCGTCCTTTGCCCAATGTTTCCTAGAGTTTAAAAACTCAAACTCCCTGGAACAGCTGGTCACCACACCCACTAGAGGTGACAACATACTGGACCTGATCATCACCAACATGGGGTACCAGTGTTCCACAACAGAGATAAACCCCTTACTGGTAATATCAGATCATAAAGTAATCACACTGGACATCCACATCCCACCCCCCCACCCCCAGTCAAGGAAACCACTGTGAAGACATTTTCAAAAGCAAACTGCACACTTCCCAAGACCAAAGTGGAAAATTCCAAATCCCCCTTGCTATAGGATAATGCCTAATCATTTACAGTGCATTCTATGAGCATCTACAGGGATGCATGGATCGAGACATCCCAAATAAAACCAAGATGCACTCCTCCAAAAATAAGAAACCAATCTGGGTGTCATCGCCCATAAATAAGCTATACAACAGAAGGAGGAAACAAACACATGATAGAGCAAACTTCACAAAAGGAAAGGCATCACTGATTATTATTAGGAAGACACAATGATCGCTCATAAAATAGTCCAAGGCCAGTTTCTAAAGAAAAATTGCCAAGGAATGTAAGAATAACAACCACAAAGCATTCGTTAGCTATACCAAACATTTAGGTGGCAACTTCCAAATATGCTGTCAGCTACTGCAAAATGGCAAGAAATACACTGAACCAACTTACACTGCCCACATCCTGGGGGACAACTTCAGTGCAAATTCCCACCCATCACCCCCAAAAGGGCCTGTGTCCATCCCAGAAGAATGCAGAGCCCCAGACTTCATGGACATGCAGGTAAAAACAGCCCTCTCCAAAGCTAAGAACACAGTATCAATGGGACTGGATGGTGTCCCAGGCTGCGTCGTACACCAGCCCAAAAGGAACTACACCCTCACCTACATTCACTGTCCAGACTCAACCTTACCACAGGCTATGTACCCAAAGAATGGCATACAGCAACAGTCATCCAGCTCCACAAAGGGGTTGCCACAACAGAACCTGGAAACCATTGCCCTATAGGCCTACTCAGCCTGGTCTGCAATGCTATGGAGCAAGTTATCATGGAACCCATAAACAGAGACATTGGGGACCTCCAGACACTGGACTCTACCTAACTTGGCTTTGTTAAAGGCAGATCCTGCCTCCTAAACCTAGTTGACTTATTTGAAACAGTTACCAAGGACATAGATGGAGGTGAAAGTAGTCCATACAGCCCATTTGGACCTCACTAAGGCCTTTCAACACCATTCCCCACTCTGTCATCATGGACAAGCTTACCAGCTTGAACATTAACAGCTATGTCACAGGATGGGTGGCCAACTGGCTCACAGATCAAACACACATGTTCAGAGTTGCGGGTGCCATGTCCAACTCTAAACCAGTCACAAATGGCATCCCACAGGTCTTGGTCCTGGGACCCCACCTGTTCAGTAGATACTGCTCAGAGGTACAGGCAAGCACGGGAGGAGTATGGCTGAACAAGTTTGCAGATGACTGCTAATTGTGGTCCATAATCGACTCTACGGCTGACACAGACATCCTACAGAAGCATCTTACAGAGACAGATACCTGGTGTCAAAACAATGCCCTCAAGCAGAATGCCAAAGAATGCATAGTCATCCCCTTTGGATAAAACAAGGTGCACACAAATTACCACATAGGTTGTAATCCAGTATGTACGGGGAAAGTAATTATGGCCCTGGGGACCCAGGTAGATAGTAAACTCTCCTTTGATGATCACATGGCCAAAGTGTTTAGAAATTCCTTCTATGTAGCCCACCTAATGTCACTTAATGTAACCCACTTTATCTAGCCTGATGATGTCACCATCCTACAAATATACCTGTGGAAATGAGCGCTTTCAGTAATGTGTATAGCCTGTTGTGTAAAGGCATACTGCTGTAGTATCCAAAAGTAGTTAGGTAGCGTTTTGAATCTTGTACTTGACAACTGTATGAAAGATTGTGTGTGTCTCCTTGAAGAGGAGCAACCTTTTTGGAGACTACTAAAACACCTTAAAAGTGGTATACTTATCTTTGTCAAGTCTGATGATGTCACCATCCTACAAATATACCTGTGGAAAAGAGAACTCCCAGTCATGTATATAGTGCATTGTGTAAATGCGAACTGCTGTAGTATCATAAAGTAGTTAAGTAGATGTCTGAATCCTGCACTTGACAACTGTGTGTATCTCCTTGGAGAAAAGCAACCTTTTTGGAGACTACTAAATTACCTTAAAAGTTGTATACTTACCTTTGTCAAGTCTGATGATGTCACCATCCTACAAAAAAACCTGAGGAAAAGATAACTCCCAGTAAGGTGTACAGCGCGTCATGTTAATATATACTCCTTTAGTAACCTAAAGTAGTTAGGTAGGGGCTTAAATCCTGCACATGACAAGTGTGCTTGTATGTATTTCCTTGGAGAAGAGCAACCTTTTTGGAGACTACTAAAACACCTTAAAAGTGGTATACTTATCTTTATCAAGTCTGATGATGTCACCATCCTACAAATATACCTGTGGAAAAGAGAATTCCCAATAATGTGTATAGTGCGTCATATTAATGCATACTCCTCTAGTATCATAAAGTAGTTAGGCAGGGGTTTGAATTCTCCACTTTACAAGTGTTTGTGTGTATCTCCTTGGAGAGGAGTAATGATGTCACCATCCTAAAATATACCTGTGGAAAAGAAAACTCCCAGTAATGTGTATAGCACTTCGTGTTAATGCGTATTCCTCTAGTATCATAAAGTAGTTAGGTAGGGGTTTGATTCCTGCACTTGACAAGTGTTTGCGTGTATCTTCTTGAAGAGGTGCAACCTTTTTGGAGACTACTAAAACACCTTAAAAGTGGTATACTTATCTTTGTCAAGTCTGATGATGTCACCATCCTACAAATATTCCTGTGGAAAAGAGAATGCCCAGTAATGTGTATAGTGCGTTGTGTTAATGCATACTCCTCTAGTAGCATAAAGTAGTTATATAGGGGTTTAAATCCTGCACTTGGTGAGGGTCAATGTGTTGTGGGTTTTGCTTTTACTACTGTATGACATATCACTATGACAACAGTACGTGCATTGCACATGTCAGGTAGCTGTCTGGCAAATACATATACGTACATGTGACCTCAATTATTTAATAGGTGGGAACCCTGCTTTCTCCATGAACACATCTGTTATCTTTGCCAAAGTGTGCTGCCGCTTTCCAGACCTTAGGTCACATCTGTATGCTTGTGACAAGCCCAGCCACTGCAGTGATCCCTGGCCTAGTTCATCCATGTCACACACACTCATTACGGTTTCTATTGAATAATGTGAGTGAGGGTTTATGCCTGAGGTATATTTCAGACATTTTCAAATGCAGCAAAGTCTGTCAATGATGGCTATTCATTATAGGTGTACAACAACCTTTGTGGATATGCATGCAGACCCCTTATTGCTTATGTGATCCACCGAGGGATTTCAAAATACCTTTGGAAATGTGATTACCAAAGGAGAGATGATGTAACACTTGGCTGTATGTACACATCGGTACCTGTTCAACATGTTGGGGGCTACTACCTATGTGGTACTGTGGGGATACTATGTTTTGTAAAGGTGGATGACTATGCTTTAGTTGGCTTATAGCTTTACAGCATGGGTTTGACAACAGGTATCTGTCTGTATGATACCCTTGTGGAGGATGTGTTTGTCATCTGGAGAATGCATTACAGGCCACAGTATGCATTTCCAGATGTGGACGGACATATCCCTACTGTGTTTGATTGTACCTAAGAGAGCTATATGCTAAACAGGAGTGGTCCCAGGAATGGGTGCAGGTGAATACCACTGGTTACTAGCATAGTATAGTACCTGAAGGATCCAAATGTTACTGTGTGTCCTACATCTGTGTGTCAGTTGTCAAGACATCATCTAACGATTGTTTATGGTCAGGCTGTTGAGGTTAAGTATACTACCAGAATTCAAACCAATGACAGATAGTAACAGTATCACCCACAGCACAGTGTCAAGCCATGTCATACACACATGTGTACCCAAGTTCCAAAATGTGTGTATTACAATACATACTGGCCACCAATAGAAACTATGGAGTGTTAACACTGTGTAATACAGGACATGTCACCCTGCCCATGTGTCAACTATGCACGTACATGCAGACAGTGCACCTCCACCATGTTCACAAATGTACACCTGCAAATCTGTGCTGCACACATCCCACAAGTACTGTCCACTCTCTAACAAATGCTGCCAATACTACACACATCAGCCAAGTGTCACGTGGGCAGACAATACACTATTAGAATTAACACTGGTGTAAACAATACTACATTGACAATCATAGCTTTAATGCATCATGCCTGCTTAGCTACACCTTCAAGGATATCATTACACTTTACTGCTGACAACATGCTAACATTGCTATACTGCTATAAAGTCACCCTGTGCATCAGCACTATGTTAGCCTGTTCCTGCATCAATGTTACAGATGACAGGAGGTGGCACAGGTTTCATCATATGCACAGGGTGTGTTGTTGGTTTGCCAGAGGCCTACATTGAGCCATACAATCAACACGTATGTGTATGTGTGTGTGTGTGTGTGTGTGTGTGTGTGTGTGTGTGTGTGTGTGAGGGCCAAGAGTACTGCTATGGGCCAATGTTGATGTAATGTGTGCGGGTATGTGTTAGCCCTAGGTGTCTGGTTTATGTGTGTGTGTCTGCATGCACACAGTTCCACCATGTGGCTGCCATATATGGGGATTTGTGGGACAGCCACAGACTGTACCTGCCAGGCTTTACAGATCACCGTCTCTGGCCAGGGATATGGTACCTGTGCCTGGCAGGGGTGCTACTGACAGTATCAGGTACTAAGCCAGACTGGGTTCTATCCTCAGAGGTAGACATATGTACACTGGACCAGGTCCCTGCAGGGACTGACCAGAGCCATGTGCACGTGGTCTTCTAGGACGGTCTATAGACAGCCCACCCCCAACATTGCTGGGGCTGGTACTGGCACTACAGGAGCGGCTGTGACTTGAGGGACGTCCGTAGCGAATGCCAGCTGCTGATGTTGCTGGCATACTTCCACGTCGACGTCTCAACCATCCCGCACTGCCCTGACATATGGACATGACATTGCGGAGGACATCTAATGTCTCACCCCAACGTCTATCAGTGACCTCAGTGTAATTAGGGATGGCACCTGCTAGGTCACGGATACTGTCATTTAAAGTGGTGTTATGTGCCCTCTGTGCCATTAGTCCCTGTCTGATGTACCGTTCCATATGTGCCTGTGCCTCCATGATGGCCTGGAACATGCGTGAGGTTGTAAGACCTGTGGCACGTCTGCCAGGGGCATGATGACCAGCAGTGCTCCAACGAGAACCCCTGGACATCTGCCTATGTGGTACCATTCCAGACATCTGGGTATGGCTGCTGTGTCGAGATGCATGTGCCATAGATACCACACTGTCCTGGCCAATGCCGACTGTACACTGTCCCTCAGCTAAGGGCATTGGTGACGGATGTATTGGCAGTATGACTGTGTGCATGGATGGGGTGGACACTTGTGTACTGTCGATTGGTGGCCCAACGACAGACCCTGGCAAACATGCCTGTGCCTCAACACACCTATCCTCATTATCACTATTTGTGTCAGTGACATCAGGTTCCTTGCTGCAGTGAACCAGCCCAACCTCAGCACCTGTGAGAGGAAGACAGGAAATACACTTTACGACCTGTACATGATGTCAGAACACATGCACACATGAACACATGCACACATGCACACATGAACACATGCACACAAATACACTCCTCACTAAAGCAGACACACACACACACACACACACACACACACACACACACACACACACACACACACACACACACACACACACCGCCAGCAATCCAGAACATACTCAATAGACGTTGATGGTGGGGTACAGTATCACAAACCAAACAGTCATATCACACTTGTCAGCATGCAGGACATGTGTTGCTCAACAGCATGCAGTGCGAGTGTAGACAGTCCTTGCTAATAACAGTATACATGGCTTTGATGCATGTGTGTTGTTGTTCAGTGATTGGCCTCACCCTGGAATGCAATGTGTACATGGACACAACAAGTATTAAAAGCTCTTCAATATCCTGTGCACCATCACTCACAGGTATACATACCATGGCTGGATGTGTATCTGTGTGTCACATAGATATCCATTTCTGATTAGAGCATCTGTGTCTTTAGCAGATAATTGTGGACACAGGTTTAGCTCATGCATGCTATGTATACACACAGGATGAGTGGTGCATGTATACCTGACGGAATACCATTGCTCAACATAGCCATTGTACAGTGGTTATGGCGAGTGTAGAACATATTGTGGACATGCCAGTGCCAGCCATGACATGGCATGCTACAACACAACTGCAACATTAAACATCACACATACCCAATGTGTGTCATGTGACCTATACACTCAATAGCATTACAAGACATATATGTGTCACTTTGTGCAAATGGTGATTGCTATGCATATTGTGTATAGGTGCATATGTTTGCACACACACAACATTGAGGTATATAGCAATGAATGCTATGTAGTACTGTGGTTACTGTAACTGGATGGGGTGTAGTACCATGAGCCATCATCATACAGCATCATGTGGTCACTCAAGGCTACTAATGTGTGCCAGACCGGCACCTATGATACTGTACCTGAACTGCAGTACCATGGCTACATTCACCATTTCACAGCCAGTTGTTACATGGGTTTGTAAGGTGCCCAATAGGGAGCATTGCCTAACATGAATGTGTTGTGTGTTGAAGAGTTTCGCATCACCCCATGATAGGCCTCTACCCCCAGGTATATTATGTGTGCTTTGTGGATGACATTTGGGATACTGGAGTGTGACCTTACAGCGGGTGTCTGAATACACCATGTGTAGCATATTAACGTGTACTGCATATGACAAAGTTGAGTATCTTGTGTGCATGTGTATCGACTCTGCCTATCCAATGTCCACTACAGTGTAGCCACAATTGTTTGGGATGCTCTGTGTATTGCATGTGTTTGAGGCAGCTACTCACGTTACTGAGATGTGCATAGTCTTACAGCAAACATGCACAGCATGCATTATGCGTAGGTGTGTTACATGTGTACATGGCCTACACCTCACCTATGACATGCACATTTTATTTGCAATATTAAATGTAGAAAACACTCACCCGCATGGGTCTGCTGCCTTGCTGTCACACCAGAGGGACCTACAAGGATATCAGACAGTTTGTCAGTGGCAACAACTGTGGCATTGCTACTGTAGGTTTGCAATCTTACAGTAGTACAACAGTTGACAGGCACAGGCCTACAGATTATGTTCCAAATTATCAGTATTGCACAACACCAGGCTCCACATCTTCTAACTACACAGTACACATCTCACATATGCATGATCTACCAATCGAGGTAACAGTAGTCTACAGATATGCCATCTTACCTGCACGTTCCATGTGAACTTGCTGGGTGGCTCCAGACTCCATGATGATACATGTGTGCTGATGTTGTTGTTGGCCAGGAGCCACCAGGTTCAGGAGCAGCTCCTCCGCTCTGGTGAGGGGGGATGGATGGTGACCCAACACCTGTGGCAAGCTGTTGTCTACGGACATCAGACGCACGTTGCCAGACATGTCTAAGTAAATCACTGCAGTGATGGCGTACCTGCTCATATGTCCGGTTATGCATGCCTATGTCATTTACCCTATGGACAACAACTTGCCACAGTGCAGTCCGCTCATGCTGGTCCTTTTTGGTTCTTGAGAAAAGCAGGGTGTAGTGCTGAACTACACTGGCTGTTATTACTTCATCCTCAGCTGGACTATAGGTTGGGTTGCGATGGTGGGCCATGACCCTGGAAGACAATGAAACAATATGTGTGAGCAAGTCATGTGGCACACTTAACATTCTAAAGTACAGATATCACTGAACTGCCACATATAGCAACCTATTGTCTGTCAGGGGATACACACTTTCAATACCACATATCAGTGCTCAACCCACAACTGCCTGACAGTGCCTGGCACGCTCTATATATTAAACCATGTTCTGCACAGCAGCAAAGAGAAACCAGTATGCAAGACTATACAACAGTACATGGCACACTGTATGCGACACAGTGCACCACCTAGCCACAGGAGGTATATATCAAGCTAATGCATAAATAAATATGTCATCCATTGCAATGATTGTAAAGTCCAGTTACAGTATTACGAGTATACCACACTAGTTGTTGATGGCAAACTCCTGCCTAACATATGTGCACATTCGTGAATATAGGTGGCATACTGCTGTACTAGACTATACATGTTGCTAGATACGCACTTATATCCTGTAACACACATATGACCGAGGGCATGTTACAGGCATACCCACACACACATCAGACATACATACAAGACACAAAGGTATGGCAACCCAGATGAGCTTTACCTGTGTACCATAGTGTACTGTGTGTCAGTACTTACAAAACCTTATGCCTGAGGTATGTAATCGGTGAGGACTACAGGGAACACACAAAACAGTGGTTCCAAGCAATGTGGACATACACCATACTGTGCTGTTTAGGCCTACAGCTTCAGGTAGTACTACAGCTCATACGGGATTTGGATTCACCAGCAGTACCAATCAATAAGCATACATGTACTTTTTAGCCTACAATGGCACACCCCAGTCAACACCAAGGGAATATGTCAGACCGTATGCCATAGTGCTTTTTCTGCCTAGCAATAGCATACACATCTTTTGCTGGAATCAGAGCTAGGACACAAAATACCATGGCAGAAACAGTTTCCCACTAAGCTATCACACATATACACAACTTTGACACATTCACCATCACACTCAGTCAACCTCACATAGCAATTATTGCAACAAGTACATGTGGGTGTGTATCGGTTCATAGGTAGGTAATAGGCTATTGGCCTTAGGGCCTATAAAAGCCTAGCCATATGGTACCCTGGCCTTTGACACCCATGTAATTTAATTTCATGTGCCCCTGTCAAGCAGAGCCACAGAGGTGATTTCCGGGGTGTATTTCCTATCTCCCATTCAATCATCAGGATTATTCATGACGACTGCTAATTAGGAGCTTTGTTTGCTATTGATAGGTAGTTTGTTCCAGAGTATGGGATGTCTCTGAGATCGGAATCTATCCCTCCAGCATGTTCTGTTTACTGAGGTGACAAGGTTTAGGTCCCTAGAGCATGTAGCTCATAGGGATTGTGATCTGTTTAAGAGGAGCATGTCCAACAGCTCTGGGTTTGACATAGCTTTGTATGTTAGGTAGAGGTCAGCTCTGGGTAGGCGGTATGCAACACAGTCTAGCTGTGGTTTTGTGAGACGGTCTGTATAGGGCATCTGTTTGAGGCCGGTAATACTCTTTGTGAGGTATGTCTGTGGCCTTTTCAGGTGCTGTAGATGTCTTGTGAGGTACATACCAAAAGGGGCATTGTACTCTATAATGGGTTTTATGAATGATGAGTAGAGGGGAACACTGACCTCTTTTTCCCTGGATGACACCCCTTTTGTGATGAGGTGTGCCACGTAGACAGATCACATAACTAGTGTGGCACTGTGATTATCAAAGGGGAGACTACTGTCCACCTGTGTCCCATGGTCTCTTATCACACTTTCGGTGTTAAGTAGACTACCATGGGTACAGAATTTTTACCAAAAGGGATGTCAATGCATTTTTGACATTGAGCTTGAGGCCATGGCTTTGTCACCAGACATCTGTCACAGTAAATATGACCCTGTCTCTCTCTCTCTCTCTTAATATATATATATATATATATATATATATATATATATATATATATATATATATATATATATATATATATATATATATATATATATATAAACATCTATATATACACATACATATAAACATCCATTGATGTACATATAGATATACATATAGGCACATATACAGTCCACCTTTCATGGTGGGAATATCAATTATGCGAAGGTTGTGAGGTATACAGTTATGTAATAATATTGCACAGTCTTGTGTGGAATGCATTGAAGGTGTTCTCAGCCCATGTAGCTTTAGCAGGCCTCACTGGCTGCAACACTGCAAACCTAACAAATTACACCCACAGCGTTTAACCACCACATGTCATATACCAGCACTGTATGCTGTGTTGTTTGCCACACACTACAACCTACATACAAATATGCACATAACCTTCACCAACATATATATGTCCACCCTTCACAAACAGTTGCAGTATGTCCCTTGCTCTATGCACATGTACAGATGCTAATATATCTGACACAGATATATCTCTCCGTATGTGTGTGCCATACACACACAAGGTCCACACTGTTGTAAGTCGCTGGGCCTCACGGCTGACCTGTTGGGCCTTGCTGCAACATGAACAGGTGTCACGTGTGAGCACACAGTAATATTAGAGGGTGTATATATAGCTACAAATGCTAGATTAGCATACTAGCCTGGTACAGCAGTTGCCAATGCTAAGCTACACGTTAATATGGCTATCATGCATGTGTTACTCTGTCACATCCATGTTTATATAGCTGTATGCGCTACTCCCCCAGACAGCCATTGTCCACACTACTGTACAGAACACAGATAACATGGATCTGATGTTTGACATTTAATGCTGAGCTACATATGTCACAGTTATGTCCCACTGCACACAGCTACACACTGATTTGTCCATGGCAGAAGTTATGTAGGGCATCTGTGCATAGATATGTACTGCTGCCACATATGGATGTTTCAAAGTATGTAGAGTACTCTTCAAAAACATCTACTACATGCCAGTAAATACATATCTGTTACATACCTTTCCTTTGTATGTGTTGGTAGTATTCAGTTCCGTGTGTCTTTTTTTTTTCTGTTGATGTTGATGTAGGTGTGTGTCTGTCTCTCTCTCTCTCTCTGTCTCTGTCTCTCTCTCTCTCTCTCTCAATAGCTGCGATGGAATTATTGTGTGTGTGGACAGCAAGTACAGCCTGATTTTATAGGTATCTGCAAATGTGCATGTGATGGCCTCTGCACCAATTGTTTGGCCACCATTTGGTAATTGCATGGAGCCTGCTGTGTGGTAATTGCAGTACTCACTGTCACAGCAACCCAATGCTATAAATTGCTAAGTCAGGTAGGCGTAGCCCTTTCAGCTTTCCAAAGTGGGGCCCATGCTTGTTTGCTGTGGATACTGTTGTTTAAGTCAGAAGGTTGGTATAGTTCTTATATCTGAAGCTTGGGGTGTAGCCAGTGATTTAAATGTTGTACTCAGACCTGAATGTTGCCACTTCCAGTACATAGTTGTCTGTGTAGAATTGTACTCACCCCTACAAATGCTAACACAAGATACATGGGAGTATGTAGTTTATTTTCTATTTATACAATTAACTGCCATACATAAGTAGTTATTGAGATGTATTCATTTGGCACATGAACTGTTTGTGAACTGTTATACTGTGAATATTAATGTACTCACTTCTGCACAGTTTGTGCTTTTTATTGTTGACATTAGCACAGGATGCTCAAGAAAACTGGACAATTCCAGTACTGAGTATGCCTACCTACATCATTGGTAGACCCTGAACACACAGGTATATTGTACATTTGGGTGGGGATTGTCCTGCTATGATACTGTGTGGGGGGTTGTAAAGTGCTACTGTAACATTATTTACTGCTAGAATGGCTGGTTCTCTTATCACAGTCATGTAATGCAATTCCACAACAACTGCTGGTAAAGTTCCACAGAACAGGTTTTGTATTATGGCACTCCTATCTTTCCTTTACATTCACTCATTCTGATGCATGATATATCTATTTCAGCAGCAACCTGCTGTATATCTACTGTGGCTTAGTGGTACTTTATGCAATCTAGTGTGTCCAAGGTCAGGGGTTCGAGACTGACAGAGGTGTTTTATTTTGCTGCTGAGCTGAACAAGGGCCCTCACATGCAAGGTGACTAAGGCACTTTTAAGCAGTTGTAAGCGGGTTTGCGCATGTTTGCGCGAAGTTTAGCAATACTTAGCTAAGCGTACACAAGCGCACACTCACGCAAACCCGCTAACTACTGCTTAAAAGTGCTTACTCCCGCTAACCCCGTGCTCATTTCTTTAAAAGAAAAGAAAATGGGGAGATAGGAAAGTGGTGAAAAGGGGCACACAGAGGGAAAGACAGTAGGGAAAACAGCTCGGGATGTGCAGGATGGGTGTAGGGAAGGTCCATAGCTGCCCATTTCTTTAACAGCAACAGCTGTGCATACGCAATAAATTTGGAGGGAAATATGAAACCTTCCACCCCTGAGAGTGGGGTGAGGATAACAAAGTATGTTGTACTGCCAATTAAATATCAGTTTATGTGTCCAGCGGACATGTGTGCAAAATGGGCAGCTATGTATGGGGCGTAATTTTTTTTGGGAGCAGATTGCCCTTTTTTTTTTCAGGTGAGAGTGGAATGTGGGGTAGGGGAAGTAGGTATATTTGGTGAGGTAGGTTGGGGAGGTAAACAAACAAGACAAACAAGACGCATACAGGGACAGTATATGACATGTGGTGGGTGAACACCATTGACGGGGAAGGATGTTTGGAAATCGCAAGCCCATGAGCCCACAGATGGCAACAGTGGAACTGAGATCCCCACCCATGGGCAGTCACCACTGCACCTTCACAGCCCAGAGAGTGGCTGTGCTGGGGGCTGCGTAGGAGGGGCAGGCTCACCCATGAGTCACGCCACTCGTGCCTCAAGCTGGCATAGAGGATCAGCAACAGAACGCTCAATCTTCCTATGCACCACAGCCCGGACCATTTGGAGGGTGATAGGTGGCCCTCCTCCAGCCACGCTTGCACGGGGGGACGACCCCATCCCCTGCAGCGTTTCCACCCAAAGGTGGCACAGGGCCAATGGAGGAGGAGGTCCCAGGCTGGGCATCGGACCTGCTGGTGCCAGGTGCCATCTTCAGCTGAGGTGGGACAGGTGGATCCGCTGGGACCAGCCTTCCCATATGTTCTATGTTTATGAGGATTTAATGACAATATGGGTTGTTAACAGCCAACAGCATTCCAAATTAGTTGTAACAGCATGCAGTCGTATTTCCATTAACCCAACACACCAGGGTTCCAACAGTTGAACAGCAAGCATAACACATACATATATAGAACAACCGTGGACATTCCAACAGCATGCAGGATTGATTTGTGGCAACAGGCCACCAAGATTCTGGTATTTGAACAGGGCGCATGCATCAAAGTAAATGCAGATATTTATAAACCAATAGGACATATGTCCCAACAAATGTTTTGAGATTAGACATACCCATTGAGGTGTGGAATTGCATTGTTTATGCACATGCAGTAGGGTGTAAAAAGATACCTTCATTAACAACTTATATATACTTATAGTTTACACTACATTCCTATCGACTGCAGGTATATATCCCCTACATGTATTATTACACTACGCAATGTCCGTTAAATTGTGAAATGGGTTTTGCTAGTTCTTTATATACCTGACCTGTATCTGACATACAAACTGTCCAGGATGCAGATGTTACTGCCACGTATTTATATATTATATTTATATTTATATATCTACATATCTAAATGTGTTCAGGTGACATTATCAGTTATATTTTAACAGCTCCCTACATTTCTAGCAGCACACTGACATTTCTGGGGAACACAATAACAAGCTACTCATGTGCCAGATTAACCTGTACATGCCAGCCATGAACCAACAGTTGAAGACTGTATATATGCTTAACAGCTACTGGCACTCCCTTCATCCTCTTTATATGGGCCTACCCAAGTGTGGGTTGACAGCGCTTAATACAACAGTACTAGTTCTATAATGCAAGAGTACAACAACATATCGAAGAAAGTGACACGGACACACTCCAGGAATTATACCTTTATTAATTACATAACACACTTTTCTAGAGGCTCTCTCATTTATTTGCTATAACAGTGCATGCAGAAGACTTACTCAAGATGTATTATACCTTTATTAATGGGTTACAACACTCTTTTTCAGGCTCTCTCACTTATTTTATATAACAGTACATGCAGAGAAATTATTCAAGGCTTATTATACCTTTATTAATGGGTTACAACACTCTTTTTCAGGCTCTTTCATTTATTTTATATAACAGTACATGCAAAGAAGTTATTCAAGACTTATTATACCTTTATTATTGGGCTACAACACTTTTTTTCAGGCTTTCTCACTTATTTTATATAACAATACATGCAGAATAATTACTAACCTGCCTGGTGGCGCAGCCTTAGCAACTGATCTGCATAGGCTTGCTGATTCACAGCATGGACACCTGCAGCTGTGAAGTAAATGAAGTGATATTGAGACATACCTATCCATAATATAGACTACAATAGCAATTCTTACATACTTCATTCCATGGCTACCTACTCAGTAGTGGGGCATTTTCCATCCCACGGGCCTCCTGTATCCACTGGTTCAGTCAGTCCTCCTTGCATCTCTTCAGGTCTGAGTAGTGGTGTCTGACCTACTCACCAGTCCAAGGGACGCCTGTGGCACTGGTGAGATCATGAGCTAGATGGTTCCAGGCTTCCGCTTTGTATTGGGTGCCCTGGAACTGGCCCTGCAGGAGTCTCTCATCATGATTATGGACGAGGAGCCAAACCATTACTTTTGACTCCTCAATGCCCCAATGTTGCACTCGAAATCGAGATCCCTCTCCAGCACCGGCCATGCTGACTACAGATGGGAACTACAACCAGTTATGGCAAGTATTCCCACCTATGGAGCTTAAATATGCCTCATTTCCCGCACTTATTTGAGATTGGCCGGTTTTGAAAAATCTCAGCTGAAAGCACACCTGCTTAGCAATGGGTAAACTTCCATTGATATGTATGTGTGTGTTGAAAGTGCATGCATATGAAAAGTTGTCATGGCTTAGTGGTTCAGTACTGGGATTATGGTGCACAGTATCCTGGGTTTGAGGCCTGTCATTGCTTTTTATTTTACTACTGGCCAGACCAGCTAGGAGGTGTGGCTGTGTTTAGCCGACTTTGCTCAACTTTGCTCTATGTTGCTCTATAGTGCTCGATGGTGCTCTACGTTGCTCGACGTTGCACTAGTTAGCACGGTGCGCAGCTACACGCAAACATGTTTTGTTTGCTCTAGTTGGCACGATGCACAGCTACGCGCAAAGCCATTGCACTAGTTAAAGCAGTGCTAAGCTATGAGCAATTATACTTAAATGTGCTTAATACTGGTAAACTTTGTTTAGCAGTTCTTCACATTGCTTAAGATATGTCACTTCTGCATTCATCAGTATGCATAACCATTTCACCTTCTTATATATATATATATATATATATATATATATATATATATAAAATATTGTTCACTACTACATAGGCCATTTCAATGCTTTTTACTAAAATGTAAAGGATAAATGTCAGGAATTATTTTTATATACAGATTTCCAACAGAAAATAAAAAGGGGAGTGGTGGGATTCGAACCGGGAATGCCTCCTCTTTGTGCGAAGGCTCTACCACTACGCTATTGCTATTTGGCTTAATTTGCATATAAGTTTCTTATTATCCTCTTCGATGTCTAAACTGCTAACTGTAGCTAAGCAATGGGCAAACCCGCGCAAACCCATGCAAATACGGGCAGCTATATTGGGAATAATAAAAAATAAATAAAAGTTTTACATTTTATAATTGTACAGGGGTTAAGAATGTGGGGGAGTGTAGTGTTGGGTATGTACACATTTGAGCGGACTTGCTCGTGTCAGTTGACATTTCCCAATTGAGAGACATGCAGGGGCGTGGATTTTTGGACTGCTCGGCAGTCGGACATGCCCCCTGCACTCGTGCATGCTCCGTGTTAGCCTTAGAGTTGAGGAAGCGCACCCTCATGAATATGCATGACGCGCTGACGTCTTACTCTTAGGCTGCAGTTTCCCTGTAAGACTAACTTAGTCTTACATGGAAGGTTAGTGAATCCTGGGGATAGTCTTTTCCAAAATACTTTAAAGTATTATAGTGCATACAAACCCCAAATTATATGTTTCTAAACATTCACAAACAAATGTTCCTATCTTAAAAACTATACAAGATAGATATATATATATATATATATATATATATATTGTTAGAATATATATGTTAACCAGACAAAAACTTTCAAATGAAAACAGGGGATCCCTCTACAAGTGCATGTTTATTGAGATATTTATAGAAAATCAAAACATATGTTTAATCGTAAAATTAGCAATACAAATAATACTGGATATCTCTCAAGATGTGCAACTTACAGTGCAAATATCAAAGACAGTTTTCTTCAGCAATATCTAAGGTTTCACCTAATGTCATGCAGCAGTTTGTAAGTCACTCAGTTTTTGAAGTATTAAGCACATATTGAAATATTGTTTATTTCCATAATTACTAGCAACATTTCTAGTATAGTGTGATACAAACTATAATTTTCAGTGAATTGTCCAGTCTACACCAATAGTGTTACACACCAATTACCTTAATGAACTGTAGGTCTCTCAGTTAGAAAGTTATAAATATTAAAATATGAATAATAAGTGTCTAGCAAAGATTAATTTCTGCATTCCAGGACATCCTAGACTAACAATCTTAGTGTCATTTTGTCAATAACTGCTTGCCCTTCCTAATGCTGCCTATTATTAGCTGGTAAGTCACTTAGTTAAAGAAGACAGACCCAAAATGTTCTGGCCACCATAAAGAGGTTTGGGTGTGAACTGGAAGTATGCAAAAAGGTGATATAGACTTGAATGAGTTGAGATGATTTTGGTGTAATGTAAAGTATGATAATGGTAAAACATTCAACAAATCTATGGGGTTTGAGTCCAGTGTTATATATATAAATGACTTAAGTACATTTTATCAACAATTTATTTGTGAAAAATGAGAAAGCTGGTTCAGCTGATCAAAAATCAGCAGTTCAAAAACTGCTGGGTTTATTCTGTGAAAATGTAGAACAGTGAGGATCAGGGAATTTGCCCTCTCCCCTATGTAGTGCAAAAAAGTCTGTTTTTTTGGATGTTTTGTTCTTTGAACTTTTTAGTTTAATTATTTAATTATCTGAGGAACAGTGTTTTGACATGTTGACATTTCAAGGAAATGTCATACATCATATATATATATATATATATATATATATATATATATATATATATATATATATATATATATATATATGTATTCCACTCAATGGGTTAGTTAATGCTTCAAAGGTTACATTTTAAGAAAAAAATAGCTTCTCAGGTAAAGGAGAACCACAACGTTTTCTACAGGTATAGCCATAAACTCAGGGAAAATACATAACAATGCACAGAACTTATTGTAAATGGCATTACCCACACTGTACCAGAAGCCATTGCCAGATGTTTGGCTGACAGGTTCAGCTCAAATTTCTCCCCCCACCCCTCCGATAGTCCAAAGGAAATATTGCATACCACAATTTCTCCAACCATTGTTAGGTAACAAGTCCTCAATGCACTTTCCAAGGCTAAAAACACTGTATTGATGGGCTCTGATAACATTCTGGGATGTTTAATGAATAGGATGAAACATGACTTTTCTGGTCCACTTGAGTCACTTTTTAACTGGAGTCTTCGGTCAGGTTTTGTACCCAAGAAGTGGAAAATGGTTACAGTCATTCCCCTGCACAAAGAAGGTCCAACCACTGATCCAGGTAATGCTAGGCCCATAAATATTACCAGTCTCATATGTAAGACCATAAAAGAATGATCATAGACATGCTTGACCCATCACAGTTCTGCTTTGTTAAAGGAAGGTCATGCCTATTAAACCTAGTGGACACTTTTGAGAGGGTCACAAAATCAGTTGATGAAGGTAAGACTGTACACACAGCTTACCTTGACCTGGCCAAGGCTTTTTCATACAATATCCCACTCTGGCATTATAGACAAGCTCACTAATTTAGGTATAAACCCTTATATCACCTGCTGGATGGCCAACTGGCTCACTCATAGGACCCTGAAGGTCAAAATAGGTAAGGCCATCTCCACCAAGAGGCCAATCACTAGCAGAGTCCCCCAGGGCTTGGTACTGGGCCTGCTCCTTTTTTGGCATCTGTTTCTCTGAAATGGAAGCAAATACTGAAGGTTTATGGCTGACTGTATTTGCAAATGATTGCAAGTTGGGGGTTATCCATGACTCCCCTGCAGACACTAGCATTCTTCAAGAATGTCTATCTCTGACTAACAAATGGTGCTAAAGCCATGGTCTTAAACGCAGTGTTAAAAAATGCATAACTCTACACTTTGGGAAGCCAATCATCCCATCTAATTACCATGTTGATAATATACCCCAAGAGTTGACCCAGTGGTCAGGGATGTGGGTACGCACATAGATAGTAGCCTTACCTTCAACCACCATGTGGCCACAGTAGTGAGGAAGTCTTTTTATATTAAGCAACTTATAAGTAAGAGCATGGCATATAGCTCCAAAGAGGTCATTATTCCACTGCACCCTGCCCTTATCAGAACAATCATAAAGTACAATGCTTCTTTAGTATGTACCTGACCAGGCAGATGCAGCAGCTGGAGTGACTCCAGAGGCTCCTTATAAAAAGAATACAAAGCATAATAAACCTGCCTTATGCAGAGCACCTTAAAACTCTTTCCCTTTACTCAGTCTCCTATAGATTGCTGAGGGGTGATCTATGCCTGGCTTAAAAGGCATCTGCAAACCCTTCACTTATGAATCTCCTATATATTTGTAAGTCAAAGAGTACCAGGCATATAAGGTCTAGGGACCTGAATTTTGTCTGTGACTTAAACAGAACATGCTGGAGAGACAGATATGTGTCCCAGAGACTGCCCCTCCTATGAAACAGGCATCCCATTCATGTGAAGTTGAGTTCTTCTATTACCCAGTTTAAGCACAGCAAAGACCAATGGATGGGGAATAGGAAATTTACACTGGTCCCAGCACCAATGTCTCTTATGGACATAGGTAGCTTATAAATGCCTAGCCCTTAATTGCTCTATTTTGATACAGGACATCATTATTCTTTTGGGAAAACCTGGCTGGACTTAGAAAGCCTCCGCCAGTTGTTAGCCTAGTAACAATCCATGAATCTATGTAACTTTGAATCCAGTCACAAGTGGTCTAATGAAAAGTGATCTAATCACATTTCATCCAATGATAACCTGCAGGGCATTTTACCAGTTATAACTCTGATAACTATGACAGTTTATGATTTTTGATCATGGATATAAGCTTTCTTATATATTTATAAGTTATTTTGAGTTTGCTGTATCACAATGTATTGGATTGCTTGAGCTGGTGATGCACTTCCAGTGTTTTCTCCTTTTCTTCCAGTATACTACAACCATGTAATTGAGTTATTATATATAAAGTAGGTGGATGGTTGGGAAAAGCCTCCACCATGCCTGTCAACTGCCCAGATTTTTGCAGAATGTACAAATTTTTGCCTCATATTTTTGGTCTGTTTCTCATAAAATTTGTGGTTTTCTAGTGAATTACTGAGGACTAAGGTGAATAAGTAATGACATATATTTTAATTTCAGACTTCATATAGTTCAAAAAAGGCATGCTAACATAAATTGCGTTATTCTAGCAACTTTCTGAGTTTACAAGAGCAATATTTACAATCTGTCACTAATTATGGGCCTTTGTTCCCCACTATTTTAGAATTTGTTCAACTTTCATACACTAAGCATTTGAGAGGTATTTGAGAGGTGCAGGGTGGCTTGCCCCCTAAAATATATATTTTTTAATGCTTGTTTATTTATGCTGGGTTTAAGTAAAAGTGTATTTAAATTAGTTGTGTTACCTCATTTGTGTTTAGATATGTTGTCCTTAGATAAAATGAAACTCAGTCTGATTGCGCGGTTGACAGGGATGTTCAATACATGTCTAACCTTAAATGATTTGTATAGATAGATAGACAGGCATAGTACTTCTGAGACCAGTGGAATTTTCCACTAGCCTTCAGTTATGTCTCAAATTGAGAGAAAGCTAGCCTTTTCTAATGTTTTGACTACTTCATTCATACAGAGAATAGGATATGAGTTGAAGCTGGAGATGCTGTTTAGTTTTTTGAAATTATTGCAAAATCTAATAGCTCCATTAGGCTTGGGGACCCATAACGTGGCGTTATTGCACTTATTTTCAGATTCCTCTCTATCCTCAAGTTGAATATTTCATGTAGCTCTTTCTTAATTCCTAGTTGCCGGAACTCTGTTATCTGCTATGGTAATAGATTTACCTTTCCAACATACGCAGTTCCAATATCATGCTAGATTAAATTGGTACTGCAAAGCAATTCTGAAAATATATCTCTGTTCTTTCATATAACTTCTTAAACTGCTATTTTTGCGACAGTGATAGTGACTCACTTACTGTGTCTTAAGAATGCATGGAGGGACCTTAATATTTTCTACAAAATACTCACTATAGTACCCAAGTTTCTCTCCAAGGTTTACTTTGATGTGGTATATCTGTTCTGGTTTCCCTCTTCAAGGTTGCTTCACATTATTCTTTGCTTTGCTTAATTTTTCCATAAATTCCAAAGGTCCTTGCATAGGCGCTGGAGCCATAGGGTGAGGGGGAGGGAGAGTGCCTCCACTTTTACAGCTGAAGACCTGTAACATTTTCCTTTAAGGAGGACTCTTGTGTGCATCACATGGTAACATGACTTTTAAACACATAAGTGTGCGGAAAATGTTCCCGATCACATCATTGCTACTAGTGCATGTTAAGCCTACTGCCAGAGTCATGGTAAGAAGTGCTCTATTTGTATTTTATGGCAGGCAGCACATTAAGTCTATTGCCAGAGTCATGGTAAGAAGTGCTCCATTTGAATTTTAGGCAGGCAGGATAAGTGCTCCGTTTCTATTTTATGGCTGGATAAATGCTCTGTTTATGGCTGGATAAGTGCTCCATTTCTATTTTCTGATGGCAGGAGAAGTGTGTCTTGCTCCATTCCTATTTTATGGCTGGATAAGTGCTCCATTTCTATTTTATGGCTGGATAAGTGCTCTGTTTCTATTTTATGATGGCAGGAGAAGTGCTCCATTTCTATTCTATGGCTGGATAAGTGCTCCATTTCTATTCTAAGGATGGATAAGTACTCCATTTCTATTCTATGGCTGAGTAAGTGTTCCGTTTCTATTCTATGGCTGGGTAAATGCTCTGTTTCTCTTTTATTATGGCAGGAGAAGTGCTCTGTTTCTATTTTATGATGGCAGGAGAAGTGCTCCATTTCTATTTTATGATGGCAGGAGAAGTGTGTATTTTATGATGGCAGGAGAGGTGTGTATTTTAGGATGGCAGGAGAGTGTGTATTTTAGGATGGCAGGAGAGTGTGCATTTTAGTATGGCAGGAGGTGTGTATTTTATGATGCAAAAGAAGTGTGTATTTTATGATGGCAGGAGACAGAGAGAGAGAGAGAGAGAGAGAGAGTGTGTGTGTGTGTGTGTGTGTGTGTGTGTGTGTGTGTGTGTGTGTGTGTGTGTGTGTGTGTGTGTGTGTAAAATACCCCAGTTACTTATACCTGCTGGTTAGAATTACCAGCCCATTAAGTTTCAGTCTTCCTATCTTTTTTGGAAACGCATGGTAACAAAAAATATTATTTAAGCAACTTTCTAAGATTATACAAGCAATATTTAAAATGTGTCCCTGGTTTTGGGCATGTGCCCCTCCCAAATAAATTTTGCCTTTTTCCAGATTTCTTCTGCTGTGAAATTGAGCGACTTAGTTGTGTCAAGTGGACGGTGCAGTGGTAATACTGTTACCTCACAGCAAGAGGTTCTCAGGTTTGATTCATGGCAAGGGTGCCTTCTGTGCAGAGTGTGTAATCTGTGGGTGCTCTGGTTTCCTCCCATGTTACAAAAACATATGTCTGGAGCATTTCTTACTGGGCCTCTGCTGAAAATTGGCTTTGTTCCAAGTTGGACTTTCCTAGTAATCAAATGTTACATAAATCAAACATATTACAAGGATCTGAGAACTTCAGGGGAAGAGAAGTTTAGCACTGCTTATTCCAAGTCTGTTTGCATTGTTAGTAGCACAACAGGTAGTAGCCTTACTTTTGATGCAGAAGGCATCTACTTCCACAGTATGCAGCTGGATCGCTGATACTGTACTGTGTTGTACTTTAAAGAGAGTGGATGCTGCAGTGCTGTGAATGTCCTCCTTTGGAAGAGTTACCTAGTAACTATGAATCTGTTATCAGTTTCCCATCCATTCCCTATTGCGATATTACTATCTTATCATTTCTTAATGTAATATAGGCAATTTATTCTTCAAGGGCAACAGCCACTTTATTTGTAGATGAAACAATGAAATATACATTTGTTTCCTAGCAGTAACCTCTTCATTAGTTAGAGATGTGTTTAATGTGGAATTATTTATATGGCTTACTTCTGCAGACATTTTGCATATTTACTGATATTAGTGGATTGTAATGACAGAAGTTTGAGTGGCCTTTCATAGCTGAAATTTTCTGAAATGGGTAGTTTTGTCATTATTTGTTCATACATTTTGTTTCATTGCTTACTATAAGACTGTTCAAAACTACAAATGTAAAACACATTATAACAATTGGTGCTGTCTTATACAATGAATATAATTTAATACAATCAGGAAGTGAATCAAAGAATGCATACATATATACATGGCCCTAAAATGTGTTTGAAAACAGCCCAGAGGAAAGAGTGAATGGCTCAAAATCATGGGCAAGTTTTAAGCTTTACTCTTGTTACCAAAGCAATGGATGAAGGTAAAACAGTTCACACCACATTAGCTTGACCTGGCCAAGCCTTTTAACACAATCCCCTACTCAGGTTTAGTACAAAAGATAAATAATGTAGGAAAAAACATTTGCATCACTAGCTAGATTGCCAACTTGCTCACAGGATGCAGGAGATCAAAATAGGGAAGAGACCCGTTACCAATGGAGTCCCCCAGGGTTCGGTGCTGAGACTTTTTCTGTTTGGCATATATATCTCAAAAGTAAAAGGAAATACCAAAGAGCTTTGGCCAGCTAAGTTTGAGATGATTGCAAGCTAGGAGCAGTTATTGAATCCCCAAATGATTTGACCATCATGCAGAAAGGTTTGTCCCAGATAATAGCTGGTGTCAAAATCATGACAATGCCCTCTGAGAACTGACCCAATTGTTTTGTATTTGGGAACTTGTGTGTACAGTGATCTAACTTTTGGCCAACATGTGTCCAGAGTCATAAGAATGCCTTTCTATATTGCACAGGTTATAAACAAATTGTGACTAGATCTAGAGATGTTGTTGTCCCCTTTACAAAGCTCTCATTGGGTCAATCACTTTGTATAATTCCCACTTTGGCATGTATCTGTCTAGCCCCATGCAACAATTGGAATACCTTCAGAGATACCTTACTAAAAGGATACATGTCCTAAACAATAGGTCTTGCATGGACCACCTCAAAGATTTATTACTATACTCAGTATCCTACAGAGTGCTTAGAGTGGACATATCTAGCATACAAGACATCCTCCGACCTAATACAGATGTACCTACTAAATATCAGCAAGTCAAATGTCATCAGAAGTACTCAGCCTAGGTATCTAAAGTGAATGTTGTGGACAGATGCATATATATCACAGAGGCTACCACTGTTCCAGAACAGACTATCCGTAAAAATAAAACAAAGCTCATCTGTCCATATTCAAATGCAACTTGGATCAAAGGATGGGTAATAGAAAATGAACTTTAGGACTGCTCCTCATGCCACTAATGGATAGAGGCAGTTCCTAAATGCTGCATCCCTTACATGGGTCCCCTCAAATTATTTATGGTATGATCACAGTTATTCTCACTAGGGCTAATATACAATTATCAGTCATGGGATAGGTAAGACCAATCAAAAATGTTAATTCAAGCACCAAAAGGGAATTGGCTAAGCTTAAAATGTCCTCCAAGTGAACCTATGTTGTGGTAGTAAATAGTTATAAAAGTTTGCCCTTTTTAGAGCACTAAGTGCCCCTCTCACCCTCCGCCCCCAGTCTTCAACAGCTTCCGGTGCCTATGGGTCCTTGACACTTTGCAAGGATCTTCTTTTTCTCAGCAGTGAACACCAACATAAATACTTTTCCCTTGCTTTGATGTTTTTAAACCATGCAGTTATATTGTATGTTCTTTGCTGTATTTTCTGTGCCCATTCTATGCATTATTTTACTATAGAAACTATAGGCATTATTATTCTTAATCACTCCTTTTAGGTTGTAAAATTTTGTCACACTTTTAAGGTTATTTTCCTCTTCCCATATTTCCTGTACTAACTAGCAAGCTTTGGGGGTGTCTTTCATATAGCAGTTCAAATAGAGCGAATCAAGTTGAAGCTTGGGGTTCCTCCATCAAAACAAGGAGTAGATATAATAGAGAACATTTAAACAAATTAGTTCAGAATGGTCTGCTTTTTGTTTGTTTACAGGCATATGTATTCTATTATGTGAGAGCATGCTACTTGCCCTTAGCTCAAGCTAGTAAGATTTAGAATTTGTTGCTTCAAAAAAAAATTCAAACATTCTACTTAAAAAACAAACACATTTCAGATGATTTAGTACTGCTCAAGACACCCACTTTCTTAACTTACTAGGAACAGCTCTTTTAAATGTATATGTCATGGAAATATGATGTTACTATCAACAAGGAACTATGACTTTTTGCATATAGGGGCCTAATAAAAAGGATATTTAAAGGGAAGTCAAAAAAGCAGCACTGCTTGCATCTGCACAGAGGGTGGACTATTAATTGTTGTTCTGCTAGTTTTCTTGATGATAGCTGCAAGTTTTGCTTCTTTCAGTTTTGTGTAAAACAAATTGATGTAACAGAATCTCAGGACAGAAATTGTGCAGTTATGTTACACACAGCAAAAATATTTTAGATGTTAAGTTATTAGAAGGATTTAACATTGGCAACCAGCAAAAGAGATGAAAGCGAACAAATTAAAACCATTAAACCAAAGGTTCTTGAAATTAAGAAGACCACAATGTATAAAATCTAAATGATTTATTAAAAAAACAGAGAAAGAAAGTGGATTTTATCACTAAGCACAGAAAATACGTTTTTGAACGTCTTCCTCAGAAATGAAATGATCATCTGATTTCTGAGGAAGACATTTGAAAACATATTTTCTGTGCTTAGCGATAAAATCCACTTTCTTTTGCTGTTTTTTGAATAAACCATTTGGATTTTATACATTGTGGTCTTGGCGCCCTTATTTGGATCTCCAAGCAAACCTTTTTGGTTTAGGATTTAACATCCAAAGATCTGACATACTGGTAGAGACAGGGGTTAATTTTAGCTGGGCATGGTGTTTAGTACTCAACAAGGATGCAGACAGCTTTAAAGAAGTAAACAGGAAGTTAATGATGAAACAGTTTATTCAAAAGATTCTAGGGCTGGATAAAGCCATGATGTTCCAGGACTGTGAAAAAAAAGGAGACATTATGGGGCATGCTGCTCATCTGTTATTGGATAAAAAGAGTCTGCTAAAGTCAGAAAAGAGGAACTTATGTGAAGCATTGTGTTTGTAGTATCTGAGAAGCAAAACAAAAGGTATAAAAGTAGAATAGAATGTTGGCATTTAACCACAGCAAACAAAGGGACGGTGCTCCAGAACAAAATAAAAAGGAGATTAGAGCAAAGTTTCTACACTTCTATTGTAGATAAGAAGGTAATTTTAAAAAAATCGTGTCTAGGATGGTATACTGAGAGGGTGAAATAAAGCAGAAAACTAGAATGGCCAGAAAAGCCGACTGGTGATGCTACACTGAAACAAGCCTATAAGGCATATACTTTTCCCCAAACAAGTAGATACTGTAGATAAAGCTCTACAGCCATTTTTAAACTGAAAATGGTTGAGGATTCAAATACAAGATAATTCTTTTATAGAACTTTGTGTAGACGAACCAGTAATTCTGATGGAGATACTCAGAATCTGATACAAATTGAAATAAGCAGTAATGGTTCAGAACACAATGATCTTCACAACAGAGTTAAAATAAAAGTGGTAGAAACACATTGCACTCCTTTAAGAAAATAGCTGGAGGAATTAGGAGTTATAATGGCAGGTCCTCCAGGGCTGTCATCAAATTCATCCCTTCAGGAAGAGCCTGGAAAATCAGGATCGATAGCAACTGATGGTGAATATGTTAACACATTTAGCAATGATCTTTCTAACTCTGATTGATGGGGTGAGCCTCCAGCTAGCCTGGACTTTTTAGCTCCATTATCTTTTGGGAAAGATGGCATACCTTTTTTAAGCAGCCGGGTGGGGGGGAGATGGCCAAGTAAGACATTTTGTAAGATACTGGGGCTACTGCATTTGTTATTGAATGTAAGCTTCCTTCTAAGGGCTGATGGATGTAATTATATCAATTGCATTTGATGCTTTTTGGATCTCGGCCTACCAAGGTTGTCCACTTCGAAAAGGGAGTTAGATGCTATTTTTAATAAATCCGCATTCATCCTTAATGATCTCTAGAATGGCTGTATTGGCAAACATGGGGATTGTAATGGATATGGTGAATCAGATCTTGATGCAAGGCCATCAAACTCATGTGTGAACTATGACACATTTAACAGACCAAACATAAATAGTTAAAGAAGTTACTAGTGTGAGTTCAGATGAGAGCCTAAAGCAAACATTAATGTAAATTATTGTCCAGATCAAAAACTGATTGTGGTCTTTTGTCTGAAATGGTTTAGCAGAAGAGGATAAGTTAGTATCAAATTAGTGGCAGTACAAAAATCCCAGGAGAGGCAGTTCCTTAGCCTATATATGCCAGGCTATTCAGGATTGAGAAAATGAACAGATTACAGCAAACAGAAATGATGGCACAATGGTGCAGCAGTAGCATCGTCACTTCACAGCAAGAGATTCTTTGGTTCGATTCTTGGCTGGAGTGCCTTCTGTGCGGAGCCTGCATGCCCTCTCTGCATTCATGTGGGTTTCTTCCAGGTGCTCTGGTTTTCTCCCATGTTCAAAGACATGCATCTAGAGCATTTCTCCCCAAGCATCTGCTGAAAATTGGCTTTGTTCCAAGTTGGAATCTGCTTAGGGCAGATGAAAGCGCTCAATCTGGTGGATGTTGATGCAATAAAGCCTTAAAAACGTGTTTGGGACGAAGTTTTTATTGGTATTTGTTCCAAGTTGGACTTTCCCGGTTAACAAATTTTAAATAAATAAAAAATAAATTATTGTTAATGGTAATTGATTTTGTAATAGCAACATTTGGCCAGTAAAAATGTCTCAAGGAGAATGGTGATGGATTTGAGTATAGCACTGATAAAACATACAAGTAGCACATTCAGCTCTTTGTATCCCTGACTTTGTGATATTACTTGATCCAAATGTAAAATAGTTTTCAGAGTTAGATTTAGCAAATCAATTTCTTGCAATGCATTTTATTCATGAGCCAGCTCTACACTTTGCATTTGCATTCCAAAACCATATTTTTACAACTAACTTGCCACAAGGTTTTCGTATCTCTTCTAATTATTTTCATGAAATATTGGAAAGGGTATTGTATACAGGGAACTTGTGAAATAAAGTATTGCAATATAATTATGATATATGATAAAAACTGAGGACATAGACACGATTTTACACAGACTGTGTACAGCTTTACAGCAGGAAGGTTTTGCACTGAATCCTGATAAGCTGCAGTTGTGCATATCACAGGTTTAGATCACAGGAGTGGAATATTTACTTATAGACATAAGTCAATCTTGCAAGGAGTAAAAGAAATCCAGGAGGTACCTCTTCAGATAAAATTACTGCTCATAGGAAATGTATGAGCCCTGTTACACAATCTGATGAATTTCTCTAGGGGAATTTATAAATAATTAGCAAACCTAGCATAGCTATTGAATGAATTAAGAGGTACAAACAAGGGCACCAATAGTGCAAAACTGTAATAAGAAACTGCACAAAAATTAAAAATTAAAAAAAAGAGTGGCTGATGCTGGTATTCTATTTTTTTTTTTCTTAGACCTGCAGCCCTTTTGCATTCGAGTTCATGGAAATAATTACAGCATCCCAGAAAGTTTTGATAATAGTGGCAAAGACTAGCAGTTTAAAACCATTAACACTTAGTTAAGGCCTGTTGGGTATTTCAGTGAAATGCTAGCACCAACAGAAAAGTGATATACCCAATACACAGACAAAATGGTAGATGTTCATCGCTCAATGCATCAGACAAAATTTATTATAGCATTTGCACAAGACTACTTGATTAAATTATTATTGTCAAAATAGCCCAAAGATATAAGCAATATTAGGCATGCACAGTGTTGTTCTGGACTTTGAAGACAAAATTGTAGATGTGGAGTTAAGTACAAATTATACCATGCCATGGTTGATGCAATAACATGGTGCTTGGCATGACTGTGTAACCAAATAGGTGTAATGGTAAAATTAATCTATATTTTACATTTTTAAGAAGCAGCCAGAGTGACTTTTCAATACTTTTAATCTTTCATAGCACAGGTGTGAATAAAAAATTCTGGTCCATTGCCTTTGAGGCCTGTTTCCTATTGTCACATATTGTTTGAACACCACTAGACAGAAAAAAAGGCAGAAGGTCATTCTTTCACCTAAGTGAAATCCCCAGTAAGTTTTCCTGCTGATTTATGAGGGCAATAAACAGTTACTGTAAGTTAAATAGGTTTAGTATGTCCCCATATTTCACTCCTGGAGAACTGTGGTAGCCTTCAGCATAACCTCACATGAATTTTCCATTTTTTGGGACACAAAAAGAAGCAACAACACTACTACAGATAGAGACCACACTCTAACAGAAAAGGCATTTTATCTGGCATAATAATCCTTTTCTTGGCATGGATTCTCATACAGACCCACGATCAACAAGCAATATGTGATCTGTTACATTTTTATACTAGGTAAGATATGTTCAGTATTCAAGGAGAAAGAAAAAGTAGCAAATAATACATAATTTTCCACAGTGAAGTTATCTTATTAAGGAACCACCACAGAAATGAGAGGTATTTCTAGTCTCTAGAAGTGGCCTTCAAAGAGTCAGCATGCAGCTGTGTGGTCTTCAGCAGGAGATTGGTTGCAGTAAATATGAGGATCCCCTCAATGAAATATTGTGGTGCAAGAAGAACATTTTTGTCTGTGGTTTGTGCATTCACATCTAACAGCTATTTGGAGTACTCCCTCTCCTAAGAGACTGTGTTTGCAGTGTTCAATAGAGGTTTCACCAATGAATTCTGTAGTTCTACAGGTAAATTTCAATGTTCATATTGTATTGTCAGGCTCTGGATTGCATTGCATAAGTGGAAATTCCTTAAGATTCCAAGAGCAGGCTAAGTTATTTCTTACACTTATTTCACTGAATTGCACTTCTGAAACACTTATAATTGTGCTGTACAGTTGATCTACTATATTTTTGCACTGTTATAAAGCTTTTTTTATTGTTCACTGCATTTATGTACTGTTTTAAACTGTTTTAACATTACTTAACTGTAAACTGCTTTTTCATACTGAGAGTTGTATTTTCTGTTCGTGATTGCTCTATCCGAACCTTTATGTGCATTTTTGTCTGTTAAAAGCATTCTCTAGTCTGCTCCTTGATCTGTTTAAAACTTTCATTTAGTGGCTACAGCTAGGAACTGTAATACTGTGCATTACTATAATTGTTTTTGTTTTATTTAAATTACTAAATTGTAAACTGCTTTTTCATACTGAGACTTGGATTTTCTATTTGTGGGTGTTCTTTCTATGCTTTTAAAGTGAGGTTTCTGTGTTCTGCTCAGGTGGCATAATCTTGATAGAGGCCTGTTGTGTAGGCTGGAAGTTTTGTTTGTGTTTCTGGCAGCCATTTTCTGCTGATTGTCTTCATTATTGAGAGTAACAAGGCCTCCTGACCTTCTGTAGTACGAGTGATTGGGTAATAGCAGGGGCTGAGGAGTAAGCTGATCTTCCCAACTCTTCCATTCTTACTGCTATATAAACCCTGTGTCTTATAAAGGCTCTGTTTGTATTGTCAGGCTCTGGATTGCATTGCATAAGTGGAAATTCCTTAAGATTCCAAGAGCAGGCTAAGTTATTTCTTACACTTAGTTCACTGAAGTGCACTTCTGAAACTCTTATAATTGTGCTATACAGTTGATCTACTATATTTTTGCACTGTTATAAAGCTTTTTATTGTTTCACTGCATTTATGTACTGTTTTAAACTGTTTTAACATTACTTAACTGTAAACTGCTTTTTCATACTGAGAGTTGTATTTTCTGTTTGTGATTGCTCTATCCGAACCTTTATGTGCATTTTTGTCTGTTAAAAGCATTCTCTAGTCTGCTCCTTGATCTGTTTAAAACTTTCATTTAGTGGCTACAGCTAGGAACTGTAATTTTTTCCCACCCACCCTCGCTAGTGTTGTGTGTTTTTATACTTGGTGGCTTTGCAGTTGCCCGCCCATACTGTATATTTGATCTGTGACACTCCTCCCAGTCTAGTGTCATTAGTTCACTCAATCTAATAGAGAACATTTGTGAAGGCCAACCCACTTAGATTCTTAACGTTGAATTAACTTCTGTTCCAGCTTTCTCCATTTCCACTTTACTGGAAAAAAATTAATTCTAAGCTTGCTTCCCCCCTTTCCTGTGGCAGGTCAGATACGGATTTCCTGAGTCCAGGATTGTTTGTGAGCTCCTAAACCCCCCCCCCCCACTTAACTGGGGTTAAACTATTCCTGGCGCCATAAAGTCTGTTTTTCAAAATTTCCCTTGCAACTAGCCAGCTTTTTAGTTTTAGCACTCATCTGTTTCTTTGATCTCAGCACTTGTTCAGAACTCATTGTAAGCACTAAATAAGTTACAAATTACTACAGCACTCAACTTTCCTCACTTGTCTAGAGGAAAACAGTTTTTAGTACTTAATAAATAAGCACCTATTCAGGCATGTCTAAAGGTCAGCTCCCGGTGTTTTCTTCTGTCTACCTGATGAATCTGAGCATCTTGAGACAATGCAGCAATTGCCTCATGTACACAGACAACCCTCTCCTCCTACCACCCAACACTACGACCTGTGAAAGATGCACTTATATAGCCAAACTGGAAGCAAAGCTCTCTTTACCAAAGACAGGCCTAGACAGTCAAGAGGAGAAGGTAAACACTTGCACCGCACCACACTCATCACATAGTCCCTCAAAACCTACACCTCCAAAACACACACAGAACCATAAAACACACCCCTACATTTGCGGAGGCTCTCTGTACTAATCTGCCCAAACAACAGAGACCTCCAAAGCAGAAATACAAGCAACCTCCACCTCCCAATACAACCCAAAGGACACATAGTCCACATACTCAGTGTGCCACTCAACTACAGCCCATAAGGCATAATGTACCCAACACTCTAGTCATAGGTGACTCTATAGTCAGGCACACTGATGTTCCACTCACCAGGCTAAACAAGGAAAATGTTACTGTCAGCTGCCTGTCAGGTGCCAGGATCCGCCACATAACGCACACACTAAGGTCACTCCACAACAAGTACAAATATGACTCTGTCATTGTCCATGTTGGTGTGAATGACCTGAGACGTACCTCCCTGGACTACATGAAAAGAGACATGGAGGAGCTCTCTGATCTTGTAGACCAGGCCGGTATGACCCTAGCCCTGAGTAGCATCCTGCCATCACCCAGAATGACACCACAGTACAAGGACAAAATGATTGACTTTAACAATTGGCTAAGCTTCTGGTGTCATTCTAAGGGAATCCAGTATCTGTCTGCCTGGGATGACATGATCGATAGACCACGCTGCTTTGCCAGAAATGGCCTGCACCTGTCGCCCTTGGGATTCCTGATACTGGCAAAGGCTCTTGCCACCCCTATAGTGCCTTTTTAGGCAAGGTACAAATGACAAATTCACCACCGTAACAGGTACAAGCAAGCAAAATCTGAGGGTAATGCTACTCAATGCTAGAAGTCTAAACCTCAAAATGCACTCACTCGAGGCACTCCTTAAAATGGAGAACATTGACATCTGTGCAGTGACAGAGACCTGGTTCAAAGCTCCAGAGAGCACCCCTGCATTACCAGGCTATAATTCATACCACACCTTTCGGCCACCAAACCTGGACCAAAACACTAAAGGTGGAGGCCTGTCCATATTCATTAAGGATATCCACACCTCCAAGCTAGTTGCTCAGCATAATGCATCCGAGATTATCCAAGTTCAACTAACTCTGGGTAAAACCGCAATCCAGATTGTAGCTTTCTACAGACCCCCCACCATGCCCCAGGATTCCCACTCCTCTTTTCTTGATACACTGGAAAATATTAAGGTACAACCCAACACTCTAATAATGGGTGATTTCAACTACCCTACCATTAACTGGGAAAACTACTCATGTACCAACTCTTTTGCTCAATGTTTTCTGGAAATCAATTCCAATGCTTTGGATCAACTTATCCACACCCCCACCAGAGGCAGCAATATCCTAGACCTGGTCAACACCAACATGGTCCGACCACAAGCTAATCACCCTAGACATCCACATCCCGCTCCCATCCCCCCCCCCAATTAGGAAAACAACCATAAAAAATTTCTCCAAAGCCAACTTCACGCTTCTTAAGACAGAAGTGGCAAACTTCATGACACCCATGCAGATGGACAATAGAGGTACGACTGCTGAATCCTACACAAATGCACTTTATAAGCACTTACACGAGTGCATGGATCATGCTATCCCTAACAGAACCAAGATGCTATCCTCCAAAAAAGGAAGCCAATCTGGTGGTCTTCTGCCATAAACAAACTCTACAACAAAAGAAAGAAACTGTTGCAAAAAGAGTAAAATCCCACGATTGCAGGAACTCCCTGGTCAGCCTCAGTAAGAAGCTGAGATCCCTCATAAAATCCTCCAAAGCTAGTTATGAAAACAAAATTGCCACTGATTCTAAAGACAACCACAAAGCATTCTATAGCTATGTTAAAAATCTCAATGGCAACACTCAGATCTGCTCTGAGTTACAGCACAATGACACTAAATATACAGAACCAACTGATATTGCCAACATCCTGGCAGATAGGTTCAGTGCTACCTTTACCCCCCCCTCTCACCTCCTAAAGGGCCCATCTTTATACAGGAAGAATGCAAAGTTCCTGTAATCACGGCTGCACAGGTAAAAACTTCACTCTCCAAAGCCAAGAACACAGCATCCATGGGACCTGACAACATCCCAGGCTGCCATCTACATGAACTACAGAATGAACTGGCACCCCACCTAAGTACCATGTTCAATCATAGCCTCACCTCAGGCTTTGTGCCCATTGAAAGGCGCACCATGACAGTTATCCCACTTCACAAAGGGGGGGCCACAACAGACCCCCTGGGAACTACTGCCCCATTAGCCTGACGAGCCTCGTCTGCAAGGCCATGGAACGTATCATCATGGAACTCATAAACAAAGACATTGGAGATCTCCAAACCCTGTACCCCACACAGTTTGGGTTTGTAAAAGGCAGATCATGTCTCTTAAACCTGATAGACTTCTTTGAAGTAGTCACCAAAGCCATAGATGAGGGTAAGGTGGTTCACACAGCCTATCTAGATCTCACCAAGGCATTCAACACTATCCCCCACTCTGGAATTATAGATAAACTCACTAAACTAGGTATAAATCCCTATGTCACAAGATGGGTTGCCAACTGGCTTACTGAAAAAACCCACACTGTGAAAGTAGCAGACTCCAAATCAGACTTCAAACCAGTGACAAGTGGAGTACCACAGGTTTCAGTCCTGGGTCCTCTCCTGTTTGGTATCTACTTCTCTGAAGTACAGGCTAACACAGAAGGTCTTTGGCTAACTAAATTCGCAGATGACTGCAAACTAGGAGCCATAATTAAAATTCCTAACGATGTGGACATCCTACAAAAGGGCCTCACTGAGACAGATGCCTGGTGTCAAAGACATGGTCTCAAGCTCAATGCCAAAAAGTGCATTGTCATCCCCTTTGGTAAAAATTCTGTACCCATGAACTACCACATAGGCGGTAGTCTGCTTAACACTGAAAGTGTGATAAGAGACCTTGGGACACAGGTGGACAGTAGTCACTCCTTTGATAATCACATCGCCAAAGTGGTCAGAAAATCCTTCTACGTGGCACACCTCATCACAAAAGGTTTCTCATCCAGAAAAAAAGAGGTCATTGTTCCCCTCTACTCATCACTCATTAGACCCATTATAGAGTACAATGCCCCTTTTGGTATGTACCTCACAAGACATCTACAACAACTGGAAAGGCCGCAAAAATACCTCACAAAGAGGATTACTGGCCTCAAACAGATGCCTTACGCAGACCGTCTCAAAAAACTCCAGCTTTACTCCGTCGCATATCGCCTACTCAGAGGCGATCTCTGCCTAACATACAAAGCTATGTCAAACCCAGAGCTGCTGGACATGCTCCACTTAAAGAAATCCCAATCCCTCCGAGCTACACGCTCTAGGGACCTAAACCTTGTCACCACAATAAACAGAACATGCTGGAGGGATAGATTCCTGTCCCAGAGACTTCCCATACTCTGGAACAGACTACCTATCTATGTCAAACAGAGGTCCTCATTAGCACTCTTCAAGAAAAATCTTGATGATTGGATGGGTAATAGGAAATTCACCCCGGGGATCACTTCTGTGGGTCTGCTTGACAGGGGCACAGGAAAATAATTTTCTTGGGTGGCGAAAGCCAGGGTACATTTTTGGCTAGGCTTGTATAGACCCTAGGGCCAATAGCCTAGTACTTACCTATGAACCTATGAACCTGTATCGGGAGTGAAAGACTTGCCTGTAAGGTGAGATGAGTAACACCATGCTTAATCTAAAGCCGAGTTGGGAATTGTTTTTGGACATGTGTACTAGTGATAGATTGCCCATGACAAGCACCATGTCTGAACACTAGGATTTTCATAAGTGCACTTGACACCAGAATACCTTGAGCCAAAGATCAACATTTGACGTTGTAGCCACATCATTAGACCTGAGACACTTAGGTCCAGAGATGTGGTGAGTTGTCAGCTGATCAGCATTTTGGAAATTACCTCGATCAGATGCCTGGGTATGTGTAGCTGAACAGACTCAGGAAATGTAATTATGAGGTGTCCTCAGAACAACTAGCTAGTACTTCTTTATATGATGAGTCTAACTCCTACTACAGTGAAAGCTTCTCATATATATATATATATATATATATATATATATATATATATATATATATATATGTGTGTGTGTGTGTGTGTGTGTGTGTGTGTGTGTGGTGAGGTCAGGAATGTAAAATCTGATGTGATCTGTTTAAGACCTCATAGATGTGATGGCAAGGAAATGTGGCCAAATGTTCAGTTGTTGCCATGGTTAAAACCTTAGAAACCAGTGGTGAGAAGTTGTCAGGTTCAATAAAGATATGTATTATATGCAGTGCTAGTTGAGGTCTATGCAGCTCACTGCTGAATACTGATAAGCCAGGAAAGCAACAGATGCAGAATTCATTAAAGCAAGGAAGAGATTGGCAGGCCATAGAAAATGACTTTTATAATGACCCAGGCATTCTGCAAAAATATGTTACCCATGTTGTTATTATCAGCAAAGGAGAAATACAGATCTCAAATGTAAATGTTGTAAAGATATAGAAGGATCACACTGAGGAGGTCTTGACTCTGGTGGCCACAGCTTCATTTGCAGATACTCTACTAGAAACTGATAGTGATTGAAAGGATAAGATTACAAGTACAAGTGCTAGTCATCAGGGACCCATGCGAAATAGCTAGGACAACTCTCTAGGATGGAGTAAGGACTTTGGCAATCCAGGGAGATCTTGGTGTGCAGCCACTATTCCTTTACACTGAAAGACATCAATGGATGTGGTTGAGGCACCTTTTGATTATTAATCCTGGGCATCTCTCATGGAAGGTGTACAAGTATGATCATGGAGTTTGGCTGACCAGGGAAGTAGTAGTTATAGAAGAGTAAAATAGCTGAATTGCTAGGAAGATGGTCTCTTCCCTGAATGGGAAAAGAATGTGTTTTTTTTAAACAAAAGGCAGTGATGTTATTTATGCATTTATTTATTTATCTTTGTTTACTAGGAAATTCTGACTGGGTAAATATATATTTTCAGCAGTGGCTCGGGAGAAAAGATTAATTTGCTTATACTGCATTCTACTAAGTTCCAGTTAAACACACAATAGCTACATTTCTATTTACATTTATACACAAACAGTAGTTACATTTATACATTCTAAGATATACAGAGGTGGAAGTTGTAAAGAGAATGCCCACATGCAACTTTAGTGGATTGTACAGGCAGCAGTTATGTATAAAAGTTGTTTTATCATTTCACTGAGAGGTTGACAGTATTCTGTTTAAGGAGAGTATTTATAGACTATTGTATGGTGAACACAAAGTCTTAACCCTGTGATGAGCATGTGCTGGACCAGGACTGGTTAAGATGTTGTTTATGCAGTGATTTAAAACTACTGAGTTTGTCAGAGAGTTTTATTTGTGTGGCAATAATATTTCAGAGCTTAGCAATGTAATGGGAGTAGAACAAGTCTCTGCAACATTATTTAACTTATTTGTAAGTAATAAGAATTTGTTAATAGACAGGTCTCTTGCTGGACATTAGGACAGCAATAAGTTATATAGTGTAGGGCATTTTCCTGGATGATGAATGAGTTTGTGCACTGTAGTTGTAAATACATCAGGTAGTTGTGTAATTCAAACCAGTTTAATTGCTTTAAGCTATGACAATGTTGATTCCTATGAGTGCAACTGGTAGCAAATTTAGGTTCATAGATTATGTAGGTTCATAGGTTGGTACTAGGCTATCAGCCCTAGGGCCTATACAAGCTTAGCCATAACAATTCCCTGGCTATTTCTTCCCGCAGTATTTACTTCCCTGGATCCCTGTCTAGCAGGGTGACTGACATGATCCCCGGGCTGAATTTCCTATCTCCCATCCAATCATCAAGGTTCCTTTTGAAGAGGGCCAAAGAGCTGCTCTGCTTGACATGTATGGGCAGTCTATTCCAGAATCTGGGGAGTCTCTGGGTAAGGAACCTATCCCTCCAGCATGTTTTGTTCATTGTGATGACAAGGTTTAGATCCCTGGAGCATGTGTCTCTGAGGGATTTGGATTTCTTTAAGTGTAGCATGTCCAGCAGCTCTGGGTATGACATGGTCTTGTATGTTAAGCAGAGATCGCTTTTGAGTAGATGATATGCAACGCAGTATAGGTGGAGTTTTTTTGACAGTCAGCATAGGGCATCTGCTTTAGGCTTGTGATTCTTTTAGTGAGGTATTTCTGTGGCCTTTCCAGTTATTGCAGATGTCTTGAGAGGTACATACCAAATGGGGCATTGTATTCTATAATGGCTATAATGAGGGATGAGTACAGTGGGACAATGATCTCCTTTTTTCTGGATGAAAAGCCCTTAGTGATGAGGTGTGCCACATAGAAGGATTTCCTGACTGTTGTGGTGATGTGGTTATCGAAGGTGAGACCATTGTCCACCTGTGTTCCTAAGTCTCTTATCACACTTTTGGTGTTTAGTGTAGTGCCACCTTAGTGGTAATTCACAGGTACATGTTTTTTTCCCAAAGGGAATAACTATACATTTCTTGGCATTGAGCTTGAGCCCATGGCTCTGGCACCAAGCATCTGTTTCTGTAAGGCCTTTTTGTAGAATATCCACATCATTTGGGGATTCAGTAATGGCTCCCAGTTTGCAGTCATCTACAAGCTTTGTAAGCCAAAGTCCCTTACTGTTGGCCTGTACTTCAAAGAAGTAGATGCCAAACAAGAGTGGTCCCAGGACTGAACCCTGAGGTACTCCACTTGTCACTTGTCTGGAGCTGGATTTGGAGTCAGCTACTTTTACAGTGTGGGTTCTGTCAGTAAGCCAGTTGGCAACCCATCAAGTGACATAGGGATTAATGCACAGCTTAGTAAGTTTATCTATGATTCCAGAGTGGGGGTGGTGTTGAAGGCCTTGGCGAGGTCCAGATAGGCTGTGTGGACAACCTTACCCTTGTCCATGGCTCTGAAGACTGATTCAAAGAATTCAATCAGGTTCAGGAGACAAGATCAGCCCTTCATGAACCCAAACTGCATGGGGTCCAGTGTTTGAAGGTTGCAATGTCTTTGTTTATAAGTTCCATGTTAACACATCCCATGCCCTTGCAGATCAGGCTCGTCAGACTGATGGGGCAGTAGTTCCTGGGATCCAAGGTGGGCCCCCCCTTGTGGAGTGGGATAACTGCAGCTGTGCGCCACTCAGTGGGCATGAAGCCTGAGGTGTGGCTTAGATATTTTGTTGTAGCAGGAGGCAGGTTTCTTTCTTTCTTTCTGTATCGTTTAAGTTTACTAGGATAGCAATGGTATATAAGAGAGTTGGCAATAAGAAGGTGGTGGTGAGAATTTTTCTTGTAGTATCGGTAAGGAATCCATTAATCCTATAAAGGGAGCCTAGTTTCTGGTGTAGATATTTAATAGTATGCTTATATGCTGGTCATGTTTCCTATTGGGAAGGAAAGTTAGCGATGACTCAGCAAATGGAACTGAAAATGGTTTGCAGTGTGGTTGTGTTGTTTTGGATGCAAGAGCAATAATGAGAAGACATGTTTAATTTGGGAGAGCATCACTCATTTCCCAATAGAGGTTCTTATAGAGGGTGATGGAAAACGAGAGATAATTTTGGCACAGAAGAGGCAGACATTAATATTTGTCCAATTTTTTTTTCCTATTTGAGACCAAAAGTTGAGTGACTGGACAAGCCAGGGCTCTAGATATTTGAAGGAGTCCGTTGTTTACAGGATGAGGTTGTTTAGGCCTGAGATATTGAGACTGCTTAAAAGTTTCAAAGTCTTTTCTATGCCTTAACCTCCATTATTAATGTATTTTATCTTTTTGCAATTTCAAATTTTTTTCCAGTTTTCATAAGTCCCTTAACTCTTTCAAGTGACTGTAATGCCCATTTTGACTACACCATATATGACACAACTGTTTCCTGCTTATGATATTTTTATACAGCTGCTTAATACTTATACCTTTTTCTTTAAATTTATGCTGTCATAATCAGTAACTTTTGTACTCCAGATGAGACATTTGTATCTGCAGTCATCCATTCACTTAAAAGAGTGAGTTCAGCTCTATTTAGGTTCACCTCAACATGGGGACCATTGTAGAGAAATTTACATATTTTGTTAAGAGTCTATTATCCCCCAGATTTAATAAACTCTGTGTAGGAATAGTGCAAGCCCTACATGGAGTTTACTGTGGCCATGTCTGTAGCTCCCCCTTGGCAGCGCACCTTGCATATTAATGAAGGCATACTACTGAGGGAGAGCCACATAACATGGTTACTGAATCAGTGTAGGGGGTGTGTCACAGTGCTCGGAGATGTGTAACACACCTCCTGCACTGTCAAAGTGCCATATAAAAGTTAAATTTGTGTATTCTTGGCCATTTTTTTTGTAGGGGGTGTGTTACAGTATCCGTAACACAACCGCTGTACTGTCAAAGTGCTAGACAGCACTGAAATATAAAGGTTAAATGTGTTCCCTTCCCAAGTTTTTTTTTTTTTTTTTTTTGCAGAGGGTGTGTTACAGTGTCCAGAGATGGGTAACACACCTCCTCTACTGTCAAAGTGCTGGATGGCACTGCAATATAAATGTTAAAGTGTCATTTTCCTTTTTTTTTCTCTCTCTCTCTTGTGTTTCCTCAGCACAGCATAGCACTTACCAATGAACACATGCCAGACATCTAAAAACAGAAACTGGCTGCTTTTAATTTTAATGGAAAAAGTCATGTTTAAGCATAGCTGAGCAGGTTTGCATGCAGCATTGCGCCGTTCATCAGTGCTTAAACATAACCAAAAGCTATACAGAAATGTATAGCTGAAATATTCACATCCACATTGGCTGAATGGTTATAGTCATGGCCTTGTGTGCAGAAGATTTATGGTTTGATTACCCAGCAGGGCATTCAGCTTTTACATCTGATATCATTAATATATTAATTTTTTTTTTTTTAATCAATGTAGTTAGTGATATTTGTTAACCGGGTTAGTCCAGCTGGTCCAGAAGCTCATTTTCAGTGGAGATACGAGGAGAAAAGCCCCAGCTGCACACAAAGGTCCAATGCATTACAGTCACATCCCAAGATAACGTAATTAAAATACATAGGGTTAGGTCATGTACAGTAAAATACATGCACATAATAATAAAGTATCATGAATGAGCAATTCATGTGAATATATACTTTATTTATTATGTAAAATCTGGTTTACCCTTATCTAAGCTCTGCTAAGCACTGCTAAGCCAAGCCAAGCAATGCTTAAACAGGACCTGGTTTAGCCGTACTTAGCAATGCACAGCTCCATTTAGCTGGATTGGGCAATGCTAAGCAATCCCAATTTAAGCAGTCCACAACTCAGCTAAGCTGGTTTGTGCACCATTAAGCACTTCTAAGCATTACCAGTTTAAGCACTGCTCAGCTAAGCTTAGCAGGTTTGTGTGGTGCTGAACTTCACTTACCGTTTTTAAAAATGGTCCACTGGTGGGAAAGGGTAGGGAAAACAGTCTTATTTAAGCTGAACAGGTGGGGATACAGCCAGAACCTGTTGGAGTTTAATCACTGCAGAAACAATGGCTGGAATTGGAGGAGGGTGCATGCTTTCAGGCAATGTGTTGGGGCTTTTTGGAGTCCAGGATCATGGTTGGGCTCCTTGTCAAAGACCATGGTGATCAGCTGCTGCAAGGCCAGTACCAGGGTCTAAAAACAAGTCAGAGGCCTGTGACTGGCTGGCACATGATCTCACCACTGCAACTGGAATCCCTCACACTGGTGAGCAGGTGTATCATCATTATGATGACCTGAAACAAAGGAAGGGGGAGCTCTTGACCCAATGTATCCAAGACGCTCAGGACCGCAATGCCCCAGAAGTTTGTAACTATAGGAAACATTGATTTATCAAATTCTAGTATGAATATCTTTTAGACAGGCATGCATAATGGTGTCTTTTCCCCATACAGCTGCAGAGGAGAGAGCTCACAACCTGGAGGCCCATGCAGGGTGTCTGGCCAGGATGCATCAAGAGTATGGTGAGTACATCTATATCTTGCAATATATATATATAGTAATCTAATTTAAAAAAGAGTACAGCAGTAACTGCCAGTAGGTATAGTCTATTGTGAGTGTACTGAAATGAATGTGTACATAGACCTGGACTGATATAACTGAGTATTGCCAGGTACAGTTCAATATAGATGAAAGCATGAAACACGCTGTTATGGAAAGAAAGTTAATACTGCATTAAAAATGTTTGGGAATAACATGTGTATACTGTAGTAATATTACATGTTCTGGTAATGAAGTACACCAGCATTGAAAATGTGAAGGGAATAAATTAATTGCATTCCTAATCTACAGGCAATACAGTACATCTGCAGTCAAAATTGTGAATAAATAAAGGTAGTACTACATAGATTGTGTAATAACAGATGTCTTCCTATGCCTGCATTATTTAAAGTGTAGAACAATAAATATTGTCAGCTGTATACCAAGCACTATGTCATCTCACCCTCAATAAATCTGTGTTCTGCCAGTTGTGTGTATTCTGGGCTGTTATTCAAGAAATCAGATATTACAGGTTTTGTGAAGTAAACATGGGTATAACACCAAGAAGTGACCAAAGGTTGTCTAATAAATAACTGTCATGCTAAAATGTAGATGTGGAACTGTACTACATGACATAATGCAATATGATATTTGTTCTGCACTAAGATTTGAACCTAGAGTAGTACTGTGTAAGGTACTATAGTGTGTTTCTTCCAGGACTGTCTTGTGTTAACCTTTACTTTTCAGCTACATGCATCCCTGAGCGTATGTACACTGATGCATGCAAGTATGGAAGTGTAATAGCAAATATACCATCTGCAAATGTATATGGGTCAGGTAGGCAACCCAGCACCCCAATATGGTCTGTACAGATCACACATATTCCCATCCACTAGGGGTTAATTGTGTGTACACCTGCATTCCAAGCATTAATACACAGTTCACTACTATCTCTGTCATGCCTGAATCTCACACATGTATGTTCAACTGTCACTGCAGTCTTGTGTGACACTGCACCTATATTACCAAGTCAGACTTTTTCACCAGGTGAGCTTTAGGTACATATCACTCAATCAATGCACAGCAGTGGCCCAGTAGCTCAGTGTGATAAGCAATATATATGTTGTTAATTTTGCCGCACACAGACCGAGGTCTGAATCCAGGGACATGTGCAAGATATATTTATAGTAACAGCCAAGTAGTACTAACTATTTATAAAAATAGCTATGTATTGTTAACAGATATTCTCCCCACAGGACTTACAAGTAAATAAATGTCTGTAGTAGCTGTATGAAGAGTATACTAATGTCTGTGTCCAGATGTAGTAGTGTGTAAACAGCATTTCTCAGCAAGGTGATAAGACTCTATTAAATAAAACAACATGAAGTACGTACTATTCCAAGTTAATAAGACAAATTAATGGTCTACTGTAAGTATGGGTGTATGCCTAGTGTGTCTGTTAATGTCTGCTGATAGTCTAACCCCATGCCTGCCAATGACAGCAGGATAAGTGTAAACTCTCCGTACTGTGTACAGTACATGTCTCTCAAGTGTCACGCTGTCATGGATAGTGATCATTGCTGCCAAAAACCTTGGACAAAGATATTAACCCAGTTGAAGTATGCCAGTACCACACTCAAACAACATCAGTGCAGAGTACACCTTGGTTGTCATATATGTTCCCCTGACATGTTACAGTCCACTGTAGTTATGTACTTGTAGGTATTACAGCTTGGCCAATACTATCCCATCTGGATAGCTTGAGAGGTATATACATGCTACAAAAGCTATAGGGCACTTGTAGACATGAAGTAAAGACAGACTGTAGAATATTGAGCAGTACTGTTGTGAAAAATATAGCCTATACAGTTGGCAATGGAATGCCTTCCTCTCCCTCCACCCCTTACCTGCATCATAAATTAATATTCTTATACTATGGGTATGGTTGCAATTTTACATATGCTGTTCCCAAAACCTAATATTGGGCCTTATGCTGTAATATTGGTTATATATTACAATGGCTGCATACTAACATACCTTGTTGAAATACCAATGTTGTTGGCCTTTTGCCATAACTGTTATTGACATGCTGTTACAATAATGAATGTTATTCTGTTTATGCCTGTGTTCTGCATGCTATGCAATTCTATTGTTCTGGGTTAATTGGAACACCCATGCATGCTGTTATAGCTAACATTGAAATGTTCTGATCATGACTAACCAATAAACTTTGACAAACCTCAACACCATAGCATGATTGGGTATGCTGGTTCCACTGGATCTGCCTATCCCACCTCATCTGGCCATGGCACTGGGTCCCAGCACATCTGGGACCCAACCTGGAGCTGCCTCCTCCATTGGTCCTACACCACCCATGGGTGGAACTGCCTCAGGGGATGAGGCCCACCACCCCATGCATGGAGAGGATGTTGTCATCCGAAATCAGTTCCCAGGGATGGTGTGCAGGGTTATCCAGCATGATTTGGATGACCAACTGTGCTAGATTGAGGGCAGACTGGCACATCTGGAGGAACAGGCTGGCCCTGGTGCCCATCCCCAACCACAACCACCTTTGGGGCTGTGAAGGAGCAGTGGTGACTGCCCATGGGTGGGGAGCTCAGTCTCACTGTTGCCATCTGGAGGTTCTTGGTCCTCCGATTCCCAAATTCCCTGTTCAAGTTGTTTACCTCACTCATGTGTCATTCACTGCCCTTGTCCCCTGTCTTGTCTGTCTGCAAATACAACCTCTTCTACCCAACTTACCTCCTTAAATGTACCTACAACCCTTCTCCAACATTCCACTCTCCTTAAAAAAAGGGGGGGGGCATCTGTTCCGCAAAAAAATATCACCCCATACATAGCTCTCCATTTCTTCCCATGTACACTGCCATCAATCAATCATCGCAGCAATTAATCAAGAAAGTTATGTTGCCCAAACCCCTCTCTGTGGGATGTGAAGCTCCCAATTCCAAATTGTCACAACATGCACAGCTGTTGCTGTCCAAGAAATGGAGAGCTATGGTCCTTTCCTACACCCATCCTGCACATCCCTATCTGCCTCTCATATTGTTTTTCCCCTTGTTTGCCTCCATTTCACCACTTTCCTATCACCCTTTTTCTTTTCTTTTTTTTTGGAAATAGGGTTGGTTTAAGTGGGACTAAGCACCACTTAACATTGCGCAAACCTGTGCAAACCCACTTAAAATTGCTTTAATCACCTTATCTGATTCAGACACTGTTATGCACATCAACAAAATAACCACCCCTGCCAAGTGTCGAATCCAGGACTCTCTGAACTACAGCACAGAGCATTAGCCCACTAGACCAACTCAGCTCTGGAGAATAACTGGTGATTCTATAAATATATCATGCATTACAGTGATGTCACATGAGCAAAAATATACACCCCTGCCAACTATTGAACCCAGGACCCTCTGAAATACCACATAGTACATTATCCTACTAAACCAACTCAGCTCTGTAAAATGACTGGTGTTTCTATAAATATATCATGCATTAATTACACTGATGTCACATCAGCAAAAACATACACCCCTGACACGTATTGAACCCAGCACCTTGCCAACTACAGCATAATGCAGTCATCCACCAGGCCACTCAGCTGTGAAAAAAAAACTGGTGTTTTTACAAAGATATCCTGATTGCCAGTGAAATACTACATCTACATATAATGGGATAAATGACAGTGTACTTGGGCCTGTGATGCAGACACCAAACCAGTACACACCCAAAAATATGTTGATGGATGTACATGAGGCCTATGATATCAGGTAGAGCTGACAACTGCACAGACTGTTGCAGAATGTCCACAGTTGTGCCACCTACTTATGGCATGGTTATCATAAAACCTATTCTGTGTGCTGACGTACTGGCAAGTCAGTGCAGACTAAGGTTACAAAATCAGGACAGACATGTCAGTGTCACATGTCATACCCATCGAAACACACATGTTCATGCCAGTCCTGTGTAACACACTGTATGCATGCACATATGTCATGAAACTACACCTGCTATAATAATGAGTCAGTAGGAATGTCTGTGACATACCTAACACGTGTGACATCTGGACACTCACAGTCCTGGCCACAGTCCAGTCTGTTGCATGACAACTACATGCTTGTTAATACAACATAAAAATAACTGAGCCTTGCAATGTCCAGCAGAACTGGTTGCTGCTATCGCAGTCACTTCCACTCACAGTAGCATGTCAAAGGCCTGTAGGGTGGGACACATGTCACACATATAAATATGTGTCCTAAATGCTGCCTACTACTCTCTGGATGGCACTATTATGTAACATATGTACCAGAGGCACATGCCTCACCTCGACTGTTATGTGTACCCTCACTCTGGCTATGCTGTCACAATAGAGCTGACACTGTTCCCTCATTCACATATACAGCTTGCTCTCCCCCAATGTGGTCACAATCCTGAGAATGACATCTGGCCAGAATGCAGCAGCTGCAGCTTGCTACACATGCAACAGTATGTTCAGCTACCTGCTACAGACCTAACATGCCTCCCAAACACATAGGAATCCCTTCCACACAACACCCATTATGACACTCACATCTGCCTGTCTTCTTACTGACCCCAACACACATTGTTAAACAGTAAACTGCCATAGAATCAGAAAATCTGTTAACAATGGCCAAACATAGCATGCAAAACTGTTGACATACCACATCAATCTAAACAGTGGATAGTATTTCTACCTACCCTCTGTGATGCTGTAGCTCCTACACCTCGATAATGTCCTCCTCACAGGCCAGAAAAAGGGCCAAGGCCTACATGAAGGCCTTAATTATAGCACTGTGTTGCCATGCCATTGGCTAATGAAAATGCAACCCAGCTTTCACATGCTATTAGCAAGTGTGAGTCACAAATTGGTGCAAAGGCAATCACCTGTTTATGAGCATTACCTATAAAAGGCACGCTGCTGCCTATGGTAAACAGGTCTTTGACTTTCTTAATGAAGACAGACTGTGCTTTTCTAGGAAACCTAACACTGGATTTCTGCTCACAAAGAAGTACAGCAATATACCAGGTATGCCATAGAATTCCCCATGTAATGGAATGCAGTCATGGGAAATAGGAATTCCAACAGTAGGTCTCAACAACATATCTTGGGATGACATGTTGCTGTTAGTCAGCTGTCAGGCACCTACAGTCTTCCCTTTTGGCTCTGTCTGCAGTGACATAGATCACAGGTCTGACCCCTGAGTCCCCCAGCAATGGTCAGCTCACATACAAATGATACTGGATTGTCTGTTGTACAATAGTGACAGTAACTACTGGGGGATACAGCTGGCATATCACATAATGCACTGTCAGTGAGCCCCTCTCAGTCTGTGACTGTCATACAGGCATAGTTCAACCAGGGTCCAGGTGCTCCTGACTGTTCCTGATGTACTCTGGTTAGGTAGGTCACTGTGTACGCCACACCTGTATCCCATTGCCTGACAGCTATGGCTAGCATACCTGGGAGCCCCTGCAGCAGGACAGCAGGTTATAGGCAGCAGTAGTTGGGGGACATAGGCTGCACCTCAGCAGCAGTGTGTACATATTGAGCATGCAATGTAAGGGAATAAATACAGTACTAGATATTAATTACTGTCTTCTGAGGGGTCTAGGTACAACAATGACATATAGTCCAACTGGTTTTCAGACATCCACGTTTGTCTGGCAGGGGGTTCACATATATCAGGCACATGTACACATTCCACAAACATCTGTGTATTGCAGATGTCAGGCACCTACCAGGAGGAAACCCTACACCACATTTGCACCACTCCCAAGTATTGTGTAGCACACATGTTGCTGACATGTCCACATACATTTGTAATAACACTCATGTATTTGTCAGATGGTCACTGTATGACATGGTACTGTAATGTTGCCCATAGGGGACACACCACAGTAGATGGCTGTGATGTGTGTGGACACATAACAACACAGTCTGTTACAGCACACAGGCCATAACTGGTATACATATGATTATATGAGGTTACTAGATTATGGGCTCTGAGCCCCCATAAAGCTAGCCTAGATGATATCCCATGTGTATGCAAGGCAACACCTGATGCCACAGCCTAACAGGGACACAGGTGGTATCCCAAGGTTGTATGTGGTGTTAACCACCCAGTTACCCAGGTTCCGCTTGCAAAGGTGTAAACAGCTATCCTGCCTGATGTGGAAAGGGTGTCCATTCCACAGAAGGGTGAGTGTGTGGGATACACATCTGAGCCACCAACAAGCCCAGTTGATGTCACACACCAGGTTGAGGGCATGTGTGTGGGTTAATAGAGTTGAGCTTCAGTTGCATTTGTGCAGCATTCCCAACAAAGTGGAGTCCATGATTTCACTGCCTTGTATACTAGGCAGAGGTTACCTCTGAGGAGTATGTATGAAACTGGATAGAGGGATGGGCTTATAGCCTATGTGTGTATGGTAGATGTTTGAGGCCCTGGTATTCCCTGGTGGGGAACATCTGTGATGTCCCCAATTGCTGCATGTGCTTTGTGAGGTGAATGATGAACAGGGCATTATACTCAATAATGGGCCTTATTGGGGAGATGTTATGATCCCATGTCCCTGGATGACATACCCTTATGTATGAGGAAGGCCATGTAGAAGGTATACCTTACAACAGAATCAACATGGTAGGGAATTGTCATGTTGCCATCAACCTGTGTGCACAGATTCCTCACTACTGATTGTGTGCCTAGGATGTTATTACTGTGATAATATGTGGGGATGTCAGTCTCCCCAAAGGGGTTGACACTGCATTTCCTGGTATGTAGCCTGAGGACATGTTTCTGGCACCCATCATGTGTCTGTGTGAGACCCACCTAGGCAGGTGTCCACATCACTATGGAATCCGGTGACAGCACACTGCATGCAGTTGTCTGCAAACATGGTCGCCCATAGCCCAGTGGCTGTGCCCTGCACATCAGAAGTGCACACCACATATAACAGAGGCTCAAACACAAAACACCAGGTGGTGCTGCTAGTTTTGGCTAACCACTTGAGGTGGATTCTCCTATGTGGATTAGGTGGGTCATGTCAGCGCGCCAGTGTGCTACCCTGCTTGTAAAATATGGTGTGATGCATACTTGGGAGCATACATCTGTTATGGCCAAATGGGTTATACCGTCAAAGTCTTTGTCCAGGTCAAGGTAGGTAGTGTGCACTCTCACCTCCCCACATGGCTTTGGTGACTGTGTCAAAGAGGTCAACCAAGTGTACCAGACATGATCCCTTCCTTGATGAAGTCTAACTATGCTGATGGAGTGTGGGGATGTTGTCAATGTCCTTGTTAATGAGGTCACTATAAACTGTGCTATGGCCTTGCAGATCAGCCTAGTTAGGCTGATGGGTGTATAATGTGACATATTGGTGGACGGCTCACCTTAATGTAAAGGGGTGACAGTGGTTGTCCTTCACATGGTTGGGACAAAGGCGGTAGTCAAGCCTCCTTTGAATACAGTGCCTTATGGTGTTGCAAGGTCATGCTTGGGGTCATACAGGATGTATCCTGTGATGTTATAGGCTCCCATGGTGGCTGCATACCATGACTTTCATATGGCAGTGGTGATCTGTTCACTACATATAGGAGAAGGGGGCAGGTACTGGGAACATCCTGATGTACAGATGGGGGGACAGGAGGTGAAGCCTACACTGACTTTGTCACGCATCAAGTATGCTAAACCTACAACACTGGTATAGGTGGTGTCCTTGTCCACCACAAGTGAGCAGATTCTAGTGCTTCCTCTGATGTTGTAGACATATGTGCAGAAGGGGAGAGGATTGTCTGTAGTGGATGTTGACAATGTAGGCTCTGTGTTTGCTGTGCAGGTTTCCAGGAGTGATCCCATTTGCTTGTTCATGCTAAGGAGACATTGCTCTAAAATGGGCACCTGCTCCTACTTTGTCTCGGATGGCGGTATGCCATCCCTATTATAGACACTATTTCTTACAGATGTCCACCACACAGGTGTACCTATCCTTGCAGAGTATGATGTAGTCCTGTTGGATATACCTGACTCCATGCATCTATACAAATGCACATATAGCGCTTGTGTGTATGTGTGGATATTGGTGCCAGTTCCTACAGAGGGGTTGGGGGCTGGAAGCTGTGTATACCACTCCACAGGAGGCTGTATTCCACGTTGGTGGTGTATGTATGTATGTATGTCTGACCTTAGCTACACAGGTATTGTGGGAGATAGTAACAGAAAACATGACCACATGATGGTTGCTTTGCCATGGAGAGTGACACTGTATGGATACAGCAGTGGTAACCCAGTTTGTGTAATTTCAACTCCACCACATCTTCACTTCATGTGGGGGTAGCCCTAGCTGCACCAAGGTGTTTGCAATTACTGTGTTGATGGCTCTCTGTCCATTTGTGTGCTGGCATTGGTATGTATTCCAATGTATGTTTGGGTCAGTCAAGTAACCCAGGATCAGGGTACAGATATAAATCCTACTAAAGTTGATGAGGTTCATATACGCAGAATGGGCTTCCTGGTCAAATGTGTTGGCTGGTAGCTAGCTATGGTTTGAATAGGTGTGTTGGCAATGGTGAACTGCCCCAGCAGTGTCTCCTGTGCATCTTACTGGTTGTATAGCATGGAGGTGTGTATGTGTCTCATACATACTGAAATCCCATGTCCCATGGCATTACCGCCCACACTTTGGGGTCTGACTGTATGATAGGATGATTGACCAGGTAAGACTGGGGTGCTCTCTGTAGCTTTCAACCATGTGTCTGTGACTGCACAGATGTCATCATTACCCAGGGTTACGAATGTTTGCACTCAGGGCAAAGTTATGTTCAGACTGCTACCATTTAGCAGCATGACCTTCAATGTGTGCTGCACTGACAGTTGTATGTTGATAGTGATAACCTCACCACTTTTCCTAATGAAGGCAGTATGGAGGTGGTGAGAACCATTGCCAGAAATTTAAAGACCAGTTGGGACAGATGGAGGCCATCTCCAGCAAAGCATCATGGTCTGTTTGTTGACCATATCATCCTAGGCTCTGAGGTACTAGAACCCCCTGGAATATCACAAGATAACAGGCCACATGTTAAGATCAATCATTTCCTGATTGTATTGTGGCATCAGTCTGGGTGACAGCTGTATGCTGCATAAGGCTAGGGACATACCTGCTTGGGACACATAATCAGCGTGCTTACTCATGTCTCACTGCATATAGTCCAGGCAGGTACAGTTCAGGTCAGGCACACCAACATGGAGTAAGACAGATTCATGATAGTACCTGTTGATGAGAGACAGCAGTGCATATGCAATATGGTGGATTCTGTCCACTGACACAAGCAACTGTGACCATCCACATATACAGCCTGATGAGAGGCACATCAGTGTGTCTCACAATGGAGTCTCCTATGTGTAATATATTTGATATGTGGTGACACCTTCGTGGTTGTGGTACACAGGTGTGTGGCTATGTGTGGTATGTGCTGTGTAGGGCTGTGGCATTCACTTGTGGCTTTGCCTTGGAGATCTCCTTTGTTTGCGGATGTGTATGTTGAGGAGCTCTGCATGTGTGTGTGTGTGTGTGTGTGTGTGTGTGTGTGTGTGTGTGTGTGTGTGTATGTGTGGGTGGTGTGTGAGGTGTACTGATTGTGTCAACAACCTCTTCGGGGACAGATATGCAGGCTTGAGAGGGAGAGAGCATTGACTGTAGATTCCTAATGTCACAGCATCTCTCTCACAGTGTGTTCCTTGGTGGTGGTTGTAGATGGTTGTCCATTCCTGTACATAAGACAGGTGCTACATTGTGCCAGGATACCCATATCAACTGGACTGGCAGGGGAAACTTTAGGACTTTGCCCAGCCATATATTCCAGAATTTGAGGGAGGAAGGCCAGGGAAACCTAAGGGGTGGGCCTACAGCCCAGGTGCTTACTACAACAGTAGGAGGCTGACACCACTGCATACAATATAGTTAGGTTATGAACAAGCAGTAATAAGTGCAACAGGAACATGCATTTAAACATCTTATAGGACATACAGCAAGTAGCAGGAAACATCAAGATCAGGAGGGCAATGCATGATGTATTGCCACTATGTTGCTGATAGTCACATACATACTGTGGTGATAGATGGTGGGATATGATGTGGAAGTTAGTGGTGGATAGTGCTGGCAAATGTGGATGCGCAGGGTGTGTACATAATGGTGAGCAATGTATGTGGTCATGTGATGTGTTCCCTTCCTCATGTCTTTCAGGAGGGATGTCCCACAGTAGGAATCCACCTTTCTCAGAAGCAGAGACTGACACCATAATTGATGCAGAGAGACTCCATCACCAGGTCCTGCTGTCAATGAGTCACCATAACCAGCAAGAACGCACTGCGGGCAGACTTTATGCATCAGTTAATCATGTGGGTCACCACAACAGGAGCTATGAGCAGGTCCAACAGCATACCACTGATATGATACATCATGCATAGCAAAGGGCTGCAGCTGTGGCCAGGGACCGTGCTGGCACTGGTGGAGGGTCTGCTACACAACAACCACTCTCGGTCACAGAGAAGTTCCTGGCAAACCTGGTACAGCCACCAGCTCACAAGAAATGATCACACCATATGTCGTGGGGGTGGGTGGCACAGCTTTCACAGCCGAGGAGCATCCAGGTAAGCCTCCAGTTGTCATGTTAACACTGCAGCATTCATAGTGGCAGCTTCTTCATATATGTACGCATATGCCAGGTCAATCTGCATTTGTGGGGGGTTGTAATGCATGTGTGTGCACCACATTTTGTAAATTTCAGCAATATGGGTAGTATCACAGTTTGTACTGTACGTTTTGCTTTATGCACATATTATCCTGTGCCAATGCCACATTTGTGTCTGCTGACAATACCTCTCCCTCTCAAATCCATAGGTACCTCTGGTGTGGCTGGGGTCCATCATCCTGCTACTGTCGAGTGTGGAATTGTTTTGTTATGGCTCATCTGTACCCTTGGCTTGTTAAGGGCTGCCAGTTTGCCATGGACACAACTGTTAAGCTTAGCCATATTGCAATACCTGCATGTTCACTTATGAAGGGGTGCACTACAGTGCATTACATCGGTAATCACAGTAGCATATTTGCAGGTGCTGTAACATACTGGCACATATTTTTGTGAAGGTGTAGGTAGTCTGCTATAAAGGGGTACATTACTATTGTAGAAATGGGTGCACTGTGTTGTAGGTGAAAGTCCATCACATACACTGACATGTCACTTATCTCACAGTTGTATAGTACTAGCAACATTCATGGATGTAGCTGCACTGCATGTTGTTAAGGGCCTGTCTTGTGTGTGTCTGTTGTGGTCTGCTTGTGTGTTATGCATGACATCAGTCATAAAGTGTGATCTGTCTAATGCATTTGTGGCACCTCACTTGTATGTTTTGTGTGTGTGTGTGTGTGTGTGTGTGTGTGTGTGTGTGTGTGTGTGTGTGTGTGTGTGTGTCTGTGTGTGTGTCTGTGTGTGTGTATATGTGTGTGGATCAGCAGACATTATAGTGCAGGAATTAATGTAGTCATGTTGTCTTCCCCACACAGGTGACTATGGGGGTTGGAGTGTGTCCCTCTCAAAACCTGATGTCAGTGTCTCATCAGACTCTGATGATGATGGTGGCCATTGTGAGGCACAAGTGGGGTTGTTGGGAGCTAAATCTGTACCATTTGTTGACATCCCACTTCCTCCCCCAATGTCCCCACACAGAGTCAGTATGCCCACACATACCCAGTTTCCAGCTTCCGCAGATATTGGACAGTCACAGGGTGGTAACATCAAACAGGATAGTGTGGCAACTATGGCATCTGTGACTGTAGACACTATCCATAGCCAGACAGCTGGTGAGGTCTCACACAGGCAGACTGACGGGGTACTGGAAGGAAGACTGCTGCCCATCCAGCACCTGTCAGAGGTGTCACAGTATGTGTCACCCAATGCATGTTTTAGTTATTCATGGAGGCACAGGCACATTGTGAATAGTACACCAGATGGATGCTCAGGGTCATGGATGCCACACTGCCTAGAATGCATGACTCCATCCACAAAATTAATGATGCCTTACATTATTTCGGTGATGTAGTGGATAGACAAAGGGATGAGACCTTGTCAGTCCTTAACCATGCAATGTCTGTGCTTCAAAATGCTTTGGGAGCAGGGTGTCAGGCATGTGGACGTAGGTCAGCAACATCAGCTGAGAGCCCATGCAGCCATGCACAGTCACACTCCTGTAGTGCCAGTGTCAAAAGCACTACTAAAGGGAGGGTGCTGTCCACACTACAATGTGGAAGGCTATGGGCACGTGGCCTTGGATGGTCCTGTCAGGGACACGAACCCAGCAGACACCGGTTACCATCAGCAAGTAGTACCTCATCTGGCTGTGGGCATGGTGGTGCCAGTGCCACACCTGGAGGAACCAGTACTCATGTTTGTGGCCAGAGATGGTTAACTGTACAATCTGCCATGCACCTCCAGGCTAGATGCTCAGCATAATGCAGCCGAGGTTATCCAAGTGCAACTAACTCTGGGCAAAACTGCAATCCAAAGTGTAGCTTGCTACAGATCACTCACCATGCCCCAGGACTCCCACTCCTCTTTTCTTGATGTACTGGAAAATATTAGGGTACTCATGTACCAACTCCTTCGCTCAACGCTTTCTGGAATTCATAAACTCCAATGCCCTGGATCAACTTATCCACACCCCCACCAGGTGCAACAATATCCTAGATCTAGTCATTACCAATATGAGTGACCGGTGTTCCACACCTGAAGTCAACGCCTCATTGGTCCGATCCGACCATAAGCTAATTACCCTAGATATCCACATCCTGCCTCCACCCCCATTAAGGAAACCATGCTAAAAAATTTCTCCAAAGCCAACTTCATGCTTCTTAAGACTGAAGTGGTGAACTTCATGACACCCATGTAGATGGACAATACAGTTACGACTACTGAATCCAAAACAATTGCACTTTATAAGCACTTACATGAGTGCATGGATTGTGCTATCCCAAACAGAACCAATACGCTATCCTCCAAAAAAAGGAAGCCAATCTGGTGGTCCCCTGCCATAAACAAACTGTACAACAGAAGGAAGAAACTTTTACAAAAAAGAATAAAATCCCACGAGTGGAGGAACTCCCTGATCAGCCTCAGTAAGAAGCTGCGATCCCTGATAAAATTCTCCAAAGCTAGTTACAAAAACGAAATCACCACTGATTCTAAAGACAGCCACAAAGCATTCTATTGCTATGTCAAGAATCTCAATGGCAACACTCAGATCTGCTCTGAGTTACAGCGCAATGGCACTAAATATACAGACCCAACCGATATTGCCAACATCCTGGCAGATAGGTTCAGTGCTAACTTTACCCCCCTCTCACCTCCTAAACAGCCCATCTCTATACTGGAAGAATGCAAAGTTCCTGTAATCACGGCTGCACAGGTAAAAACCACACTATCCAAAGCCAAGAACACAGCATCCATGGGACCAGACAACATCCCAGGCTGCGTTCTACATGAACTACAGAACGAACTGGCACCCCACCAAAGTACCATGTTCAATCATAGCCTCACCTCAGGCTTTGTGCCTGCTGAATGGCGCACAGCAATGGTTATCCCACTCCACAAGGGGAGAGCCACCACAGACCCCGGGAACTACCACCCCATTAGCCTGACGAGCCTGGTCTGCAAGGCCATGGAACGTATCATCATGGAACATATAAACAAAGACATTGGTAATCTCCAAACTCTGGATCCCACCCAGTTTGGGTTTATAAAAGGCAGATCCTGTCTCCTAAACCTGATAGACTTCTTTGAAGCAGTCACCAAAGCCGTAGACAAGGGTAAGGTGGTTCACACAGCTTATCTAGATCTTGCCAAAGCTTTCAACACGATCCCCCACTCTGGAATTATAGACAAACTCACTAAACTAGGTATAAATCCCTATGTCACAAGATGGGTTGCCAACTGGCTCACTGACAGAACCCACACTGTGAAAGTAGCAGACTCCAAATCCGACTTCAGACAAGTGACAAGTGGAGTACCGCAGGGTTCAGTCCTGGGTCCTCTCCTGTTTGGTATCTACTTCTCTGAAGTACAGGCTAAAACAGAAGGTCTTTGGCTAACAAAGTTCACAGATGACTGCAAACTAGGAGCCATAATCGAAACTTCTAATGATGTGGACATCCTACAAAAGGGCCTCACTGAGACAGATGCCTGGTGTCAAAGCCATGGCCTCAAGCTCAATGCTAAAAAGTGCATTGTCATCCCCTTTGATAAAAATTCTGTACCCATGAACTACAACATAGGTGGTAGTATACTTAACACCGAAAGTGTGATAAGAGACCTTGGGACACAGGTGGACAGTAGTCTCTCCTTTGATAATCATATCGCCACAGTAGTCAGAAAATCCTTCTACGTGGTACACCTCATCACAAAAGGTTTCTCATCCAGAAAAAAAAAGGTCATTGTTCTCCTCTACTCATCACTCATTAGACCCATTATAGAGTACAATGCCCCTTTTGGTATGTACCTCACAAGACATCTATAACAACTGGAAAGGCCGCAGAAATACCTCAAACAGATGCCCTATGCAGACCATTTCAAAAATCTCCAGCTTTACTCTGTCACATATCACCTACTCAGAGGTGATCTCTGCCTAACATACAAAGCTATGTCAAACCCAGAGCTGTTGGACATGCTCCACTTAAAGAATCCCAATCCCTCTGAGCTACATGCTCTAGGGATCTAAACCTTGTCACCACAATAAACAGAACATGCCGGAGGGATAGATTCCTGTCCCAGAGACTTCCCATACTTTGGAATAAACTACCTATCTATATCAAACAAAGCTCCTCATTAGCACTCTTCAAGAAAAATCTTGATGACTGGATGGGAAATAGGAAATTCACCCCGGGGATCACCTCTGTGGCTCTGCTCAACAGTGGCACAGGAAAATAATTTTCTTGGGTGGCAAAAGCCAGGGTACCTTTTTGGCTGGGCTTGTATAGGCCCCAGGGCCAATAGCCTAGTACCTACCTATGAACCTATGAACCTATGTTCCACAGCTGTCCAACATACCCTAATGTAGGGCTGACGCATGGCTTGAGTGTGTACATGACATCAAATAAATGAGGCCAGCACTAGTAGTTGAGGAAACATTTACTTTATTAAAGTCAAACCACAATCAACAGACTGGTTTTGGCACAAAGCCTTTTTCAATGTATCACATAGACTGCAGTATCAAGACTCACATATCTAGTAATTTAAGAACCACAATTATCACTAAGCCAATTAATAATTAATTAATTTATAAATGTTCATTTAAACCAGGTGGAAATAACCCACCAAGTCTAACAATCCAGGCTTTTTCATTTCTATTCAAAATATTATGCCAACCTGCCTTACAGTTCCTGTTGCCACATACCTTGTCAATGACTGTAAATTGAAATTTGGCAGTTGGATGTTTAATAGCATGTTTATAAAGTGCATTTGTAGAACATTTATTCCTAATGTTGCTCAGATATTCAGATATACGTAACGTAATAAGGTCTGGAAGTCTGGCCTATATGATCCAATGGGAGGGTTAACAGGCTCTCAAAATGGTATAACCATCACACACACAAGGCGGCCACACTGCTACAGGACACACACCCAGAGAGTTGCCAGTTGTGAGATTAGAATCCCTACCTTTGCTATAGTGCTACATATTTATCACATGCACCACAGAGCTTATGTGGGTGGAAAGTGTCTAACAGTGCATCTAAGCATGACTGACAGCAGCAGGCCCTGGAATGTAATCCAATGGGGGGGTTAACAGGGAGAAACATGCCATAAAATGTATTGGCACTGCACACACATAGTCAAGATAAACACACCGCTACAGGGGGATTTAGTTACAAACACTCACTGAGTTATCATTGTTGGGATTAGAACCCCTACCTATTTAACTGTATACACTATAGTGCTATATACTTATCACATGCGCAACAGACCTTATGTGATTGCAGATTGTCTAATGGTGCATCAAAGGTTGATGAAATTAGCAGGCCTTGTAAAGTAGGCCAATGGGGAGTCACAGGTATGCACATGCTTTAAAATATATTGGCATTGCACAAACCTAGGCAGAAACTAAACACAGCTGCAAGGGGATATATTTAAACACACACACACACACACACACACACACACACACACACACACACACACTGAGTTATTGTTGCTGGGAATAGAACCACTACCTATCAATCTCTTTACACTATAATGCTATGTAGTTATCACATGCACCAGAGAGCTTATGCATTTGGATAGTGTCTGCACTGCTGTTGGGGTAGATAACATTATTAGCTGCTGACAGGGAGGCAACTGTTGTGGAGGACAGTAGTTACAGGGCCATAAAATAAGTGACCACTGCACAGACATAGGCCTGTTGGGTGTGTGTATTCTGCTGTATGTGGAATATATACAGATACACACACAAGGTGGCCAATGTTAGATTAGAACTCCAACTTACCTACTATTACACACTACTGCTCACCATACTATTCGCATGTGCCATTGGTTATCAACAGAAGACAAGTGGCTGCAGCACTACATCATACTATGCCTTACTGAGTTTCTCTATCTCTCTCCCTCTCTCTGTTTGCCTCTCTCCCCCTCTGTCTACCTCTCTCTATATATATATATATATATATATATATATATATAGATAATCTATATATATACGTGTCTATATTAAACCCAACAGATCCAGATATATCTTTTATGTGCCACAAACAGATAGATAAGGGTAATCACGCCTGATGGGGATAGGGAGAGAGACAGCTGAGGTATACATAGCTGTCTGTATGCACAAAGATATATGGACATTACAGTTCTATAGTCAGATGTGGGCTCAGACATGAGTTGAAATTAGCTAAGTGTAGGAGCATGCCCAGTATGACCATCATTAATTACCAATGGGACTCCAGGCCAGAACTACCTGTACTCCAGTCCAAGATTTTTTGTGCTACAGCCAATTGTTTGCTGGACCTGGTGGAACAGTCTAACACCTCCCTGATATACTGTCTGAGGGATTTTGTGGCTGTGTGCTGTCTGCAATATCTGACCCATATGCAGGGTGTGTACAGCGTGTATTGGACTGAACATAGTTTTGCATATGTCTGGTCATTTTACACAGCACTGTGATTTCTTGGAACATCAGTGGCAGATCATTATAGATTGATGTGAGGAAACGCTGACAGACATTTGGGTTACTGACTCCATACACTGCAGGGAATATATGCTGCTACACAAACTGTTGTATTCTGTACTTTCTACATTAGTCTGGCCAGTAGTTCATCCTTCCCCTTATATGTGGAGCTTTGTCCTGCCCTGCTCCAGTTCCTGCCTTTGTCCACAGTTGCTGCTCTGTGTACTTGTAGGTATACTGTGAGTGGTATAAGAGATGTAACACCACAGACAGGGTTACAGACTTCACACCTCTGACTGTACCTGTTTTGCAGGTTGTCAGGCATAGTGCCCCATACATCTGCTCTGCTCTTCAGGCATTTTGTCTTGTACTGTTATTATAAGGCTACATGTTGCCCAAACCTCTCATACTCTTACAGCCATTAATGTGGACAGGGCCATATATAACAGTGGGACATAGGCCCAAACATGGGGACAGGATTTTAATATTGCTGTTACAAACCTAGACAGTTGGTAGAATGGTTTTGTATTACCATGCATTTTCCAATGGGTATGAAGTCTGCATCTCACCTGTCTGTTATTAGTTGCTCACAGCAAGCTTTAGTCATTTGTCAATAGTTTGCCAGAAAGCTGCAAATGTTATGACAAACAGAACAGATATGCGAGCCATAAATGTGGACATTCTGTTAAACTCTGTACATTTGTGGGGTATGGATGGTTCTCACTGACTTGCTGTAAATACAGAAACAGTTACACTACAGCCTTTATATCCTGCTGCTACACTGACTTGTTACAATCTGCTGTTTTACTAGCCACTGTCTAGGTTACTGAAGGCTATGTACTGTACATATCCATGACCACCTGTCCCTCAATTATGTCTGTCTTTGTCCAGCTTTCTTCCAGTAAGAAATACTGAAATATGGACAGTCTGTAGAACTCCTACCATAGCTGTAGCTCACATGCAAAACAGTAGGTGCAGCCAGTCTCGAACCATGTACCTCATCAACCATGGTAATTCATTTACCCACTAAGCCACAACAGCCACCAGACAGTGCAGTTTACTTCCTGACATTATCAACCCCAGACAAACATAGCCCTTTGAACCCTGCATATTGGGGAAATGGTACATCACCAGGTTGAGTGGGGCAGCCCAGGGATTGTGTGGTGCGTGCTTTTACCTTGCAAATATACTGTGACTACAGTTGTATGAGGATACGAGTGTGCTTGGGTAGGGAACTCCAGCACTGACAGTCAGGCATCTGTCCTGTGACCCTACTGTATGTCATTCTCTCACATAGTGCATTGCATTTTGCTGGCTTGGGGCCTACTGCCAGTATTGGGTGGAGAGTTCCTGTTGCCCCACACAGCTGTCAGTTGTCTGCAGCTATCCTGCTAGCCCACTCTATTCCCTTGCATACATGCGGCAGGTCTATACATATGCTACCCCAGTCTACCAACCCATTAATTAATTGTAAAGAAGAGTGACATACCTTATGCTATCAGCGGTTGAGATAGCAGTGCTTCATGGTTGTCTCTGTTTGATGCATGCTGTACACAACCAATACATTCTAAGGTACAGTTTGTGTGGTGTGGCTGGCATCCTTTTTACTATGCATGTGAGTTAGAGTGAGGTGTCAGTCTCTAGGTCCCTAGGTTGTCAGTGCATGTGCTATGGATTGCCTCTTTGCTAAGGCCAGGGCATACTGGGCATGTCTACATCTACCTACAGGGATAGGCTCAAGGGGTTCCTCCTCCAAGTCCTCTTGTGGCTGTGGGGACCTTGGCACTGGTGGAAGGTGGTGTGTCCTTCCCTGTAATATTCCTGCCACAGCTGTTTCCACAGGATTATATTGTGTAGCATGGCACATACTGTGAATGCTTGTGCACACGTGACTGGAGAGTACTGCAGGGCTCCATCAGCTATATCGATGCAGTGGAACTATGACGTGAGCAGCCCAAACACATGCTCTATGATGTTCTTAGTTTTTGCATGTGCCTCATTATGGCATTCTTCAGTAGGTGTGTGTGCATTTCTGATGGGTGCCATCATCAATGGTTCCAGTGTGTAGCCAGCATCCTCCACTATATGGCCGTATGGGATGTCCCACCTGGCAAATGTCTGGTACAGCTGTGAGGCATGCCAGATGTGGGAGTCATGAAAGCTGCCAGGGCTGCCAGCACACATATTCATCATTGCACATGACCTGGCAGTTGATGGAGTGATACCCTTTGCTGTTGACATAGACCCTACCCTCTCTACTGGGTGGTGCTTTGATGTGCACATGAGTGCAGTCTATGGCACACAGCACCTCAGGGTAGTGTGCTACATGGTGGAAGAGATGCATATTGCTGACTCTCTCCTCAGAGGTACGGGGTAAATAAATGCACTCACTGGTATGTGCTTGTATGGCATCCAGGAACTGGCAGAGTACTCTGGATGTAGATGCTTGTGAGATCCCCATTATATCCAGATGATCGTTGAAAAGTACTTGTAGCTAATATTCTAAGGGCTACACATACCTTTATTTCCACTGGGATGGGTTTCCCTCTGTTGGCTCTGGGTCTGAGTTGAGGGTGGCAGAGCTCAGTGAGTTCTTGTAATATGTGCCTGTCTACCCTGTAGTGCTCTACAATCTCCATCTCATGTAGCCCCTGGAAGGTTGCCCTGGGCCTGAAAACTCTTGTCCTTCTCAGTCTGGACCTATTGTTAGCATCATCATCTTCAATGACCTCAGCCTCAGGCACATACATATGTAGCAGATCAGCAGCAGCCCCTAGCATTTTGTCAGTTAAAATTCCCAAGTGTGTACTCCAATGGTGCAGAGTATATGAGAAAATAAGATTGTATGATGTATGCATACTTTATACTGGTGTGCTGCAGGTGCAGCCTTTGTGATTGGCTCATTATGTTGCAATCCACCTGATAGGTATAGCACTGGGGGGGGGTTTGAATGGGCCAGTGTCTGTTGAACAGGGCTTATCAGTCATTTCTACCTGATTAGCTTTCCCAGGCAAGTTTTTTTTTTTACTTTTTCTTTCCTATTTCTTTCACTGCTAAGCAGTGTGTCGCATCGCGCAAACCTGCGGCGCTAATGTAAACAGTGCTCAGCAGTTTTGACCCTCCCACAACCATGGCCACCCTTAGCTTTTCTTAAACTAGCTAAAGCATGCTCAGCAGCATCAGGCACACCCCTGCTTATCTGTGCTTAGCTGAGAGCAAACAGATGCCACTAAACTCCAATCTGCTTTAGCATAGAGTGACTAACCCCCTTGTGATATCAGCTACCTGTTCTGCCTACACCATCACTGTTCTAGCCCTACCATGGTTTGTACCTGCAGACACGGTGGCCCTTTTCGCTGTTATATAACCTTGGTTCATTTACATACACCTCATTGCATATACACTGAATACTGCACTACATCAGGGCCTGTCCCGTTAGCAACCACTGTAACCTGCCTGCTGGGCACTATAATGCAATACGTTTGCAAGTGTCTAATTTTCATTTTATAAAGTTTTTATTATTTATTTATTTATTTATTTTTTTGCATAATAGCATGTTTGCTCATCGCTGTCCGCTGCTTAAAAGTGACAGATATATTAAAAAAGTTTATATTTTTATTACATTGCATTGCTTTTTGGAATTGCTGGCCATAGTTTTGGAAATCTGGATGCCTACTGTGCACTGTCCACCTTTTTGGAGGGCTTTTTCAGCCCCTGTTTAACTTTTACAGTCCGGTACATGGTTTCTAACCACGTACATTTCCTACACTTGCATGACACCTACACAGGTGCCTTTCTGTTTGCTGAATCACAAATCAACCTCATTTGCATGATTTTCACCACCTTAGGAGGTGATTTGCATTCCACGGACAACTCCATGTCCGTACATTTGTGCACGCCCCTCAGCCCTGTTTCCTGAATTGCTTGGTGGCCATGTTCCTTGTTCAGGCTGCAACGCTATTCTTATATGGAGAATTGCTCCGTGTGGGGTTTATTGAATTCCACGCTATGTCTTTCCAAGGCTCAGCATAATTTACCACACAATCAATTTTCTTCACATACATTATTAACCTTTTTTAGCATACTCATATGATTAAATTGTGAAGTATATTTCCATTTTATGTCAGTATCACATACATTAGAGGAAGTATTGAACAAAAGAAAATAAAGCCATGTAAGTAAGTCTTACAATTTCTTACTTTGTGTTCTTGATCTTTGATACATCTTTATCGATTGACTGAAAATATTTTCTTAACTGAGAGACAGTTTTTATGGATAAAAATATGTTCATCTAGAAAAAAAAAGACATAATAAAAATACACCAAGGGACATTTTTAAACAACATTATGTAACAGGAAGATTTTTTGCCTTCCATGGAAGTGCAACACATTGGAATGTATAACTCCCACATATGAGTTCAATAGCCAAAGTAAACCTTGGTCAGTGTAGCAGCCAAAAGTATTTACAAAATGTCCAGATTTGTAATCACCATTAAGAAGCCAAACACAGCTTAATATTTATTTAAGTTTAAAAGCTATTCTTGAGTCAGCTATATTTAATATTGTATTTCATTTACTTCCCTCAGTTCTTTATTTTTAAAATGCCCCCGTCCTATACATTAACAAAATGCAGTTTCTTTTTTCTGCTGCCATGATTGCAAGTGGCAAAAACTATACCCTTCTAAGCATTATGCATATTTCACCATGGCAGTGATATACACACGCAGTGCATATTTTAAAACCATTCCCACTGACTTGCATCACTGCAGATATAAGGAAGAAGATGGAGTTTGAAATATATTATACTGTTATTTTAATAATGTAAGATGTTTGTTTTTAAAATAATGTGGTTGCATAATAACTTATACACTATGTCAGGGGTAAAGGTCATTTTATTTATTTTACATTTGTTTACAGAGAATGTCCGACTAGGCAGAGCTGTCCATTTTCAGTGGTGGCCTAGGGAGAAAAGCTCCATACAGTAATACACAGAAAATATGTAAAAAGGAGACATTTGCACCACACTATAATACTTGTACAAAATTATACAGTCAATAAAAAAATTCAAGTGACAGTAACATTTGCACCATACTGTATCAGATACATGAATTTATATGTCTATATTAAGAAATAATAAAAGAGTCAAGACTCGGCATATAATAAATATATGAGTAGTCACCCATAGTGTCTTATAAGAGTATGCAGAAGAAATTATGTTATTAAGTATGTTAACTGCATTCTATCTGATATTAGAGGGGCTGCTAGTTCTCTATGATGTAGATTTGAGATAGATGAAAGGAGGTGGGAGTACATTTACCCATGTTTGCAAGTTTGTAATTTGTATACTCATGTTTTGCCCTTGTGACTATACAGCTTCCCCGCTGCAGGAAAATCATAAATTACGTACACCTTAATATGGTGCATTACTATACGTTACAATGGGTATTTTTTTGTATCTGCTACTGAAGTGTACCACACTCAAATCAGAAGCCAGATCACTTATCCTATCAGTTTGGCAGTCTCACTAAAATACAGGACACTGTAGCTAATTAGAATACTAATTAGCATGCTTTTAGAAGAAGCACAAATTTACATGCTGGTAAACAACAGAACAATGCTGAAAGAAAGCATTAATTATTGCCATTATAAAATGCAATACACAGTGACAGAATTTAGTCTAATGTATATATTTATGAATATTAGCCTTCATGATCAAACAGTGCCCCAAACCTGAGATAAATATGAATTAGGAACTCTGCAGCAGCAAATACGGACATACGTAAGGCAAAATATTATAAAATGCATCCTCCAAAAAAAAGACACTAGGAAGTAAACAATAAACTTAAAATTGTTACCTTTTATTGAAATTATTTCACCAAAACAATTTATACATATTCTACAATGATATCATAATTTAATACAGTGATTGTTCCTCTACCATACTGAAATATGCACAATTACTATGCATTGCTATCTAAACTTGTTCTAGCACATGCAAAATTCTTCAGTATTATTCTACTCAATAAAAAATACAATATCCTTCCAATAAGACAGAGAAACAAATGGCAAAATGTATTTTGCTATATGTACTTCTATAAAGCAAATGCATAAAGCTCAGTTTGAACTCTTTGTATATGTCAACAGATCACTGAAAGATGTTGAAGGATGTTATTTATGCATAGACACAAAAAGAATAAGTCATAATTTGCAGCTGTAAGCTTTTTTACTTTTATTTGCATGGATGTAAATTTACATAAACTGCATATTACAAGCCACTAATTCTCATATAAAACAGAAAAGATTCATGCTCTGAATTCATGATCTCTGATCAAGAAACTCTTTAATATATCCTTCTGGTTTACTAAGCTGACTGAAGACAAAAAGGCATCAACAATTAGTTAAACTACCAAAACTATAAGTTCTTAGGGTCATAGTTTCATAGGAAAATAGCAGGCTAATGGCTCGAGAGCCTTTAAAAGTCTAGCCAGTTTTACTCAGAATTTACCCATTTTTCTAGTTTTATAGTTTGTTGTTGGCCATATCTGTTCATAACTCTCAATGTACAATTAAGGATACTTCATAGCAAAAGTCATTTATATCTGCAGCCGGGTGCAAACTGCATTACTAGCATAAGTGGTGTACACTAGAAAACATAGAGTAAGACATACTACTTTAGGCATGGTATCTTTTATTGCATTTACTCAATCAATTACATGTAATCCTTTTATTACAAACTATATTCCAGAGAACTGCTTCTAAGCAACTACCTGGTTTATGTATCTTTTCTATCTGTAAATATATGCCTATCTTTCAAAAACAATTCACTGACATGATTATATATATAAAAACTGAGTCTGGGCTCCTTCCCTTAAAGGCAAAAAAGCCAGCAACTACGACTTGAATTGTAATGACAAAAATCAGTTTTTAATTTAAATTTATGCCATAACACATACAACATATACTTCTGTACAGGAATACATACCCCATGATTTAGTAAAATCTGTGTAGGCACCGTGTAGAGCCTACACAGAATGTATCCATGTACACAGCCACGGTTGCCCCTCAGCAGAGCGCCATGCATATTAATGATGGCACATTGCTAATGGAGAGCCAAGGAACAGGGTTACTGAATCAGTGTAGGGAGAGGTATAGGGTATCCTCATGGTTGCAGATGCCTGCTCGGATGTTTAGTAAACGGTGAGGCAGCCATTAATGCACCCCACCACTGTTGATAGGCTGTGAAGTCTGTCAAATTTGTAATATGCAAGTTTTATTTTATAATGTTCCATTTAACTGTTTTTTTTTTTTTTTTACTTATGTACCCATGTTTGTGCAGTGTGGAGCATAGCAATGCCAAGCAGCACACATATATAGACAGCTGGCATGTGCTACACATCTAAAAATAGAAAATGGATGCCAGATATCTAAAAATAGAAACTGTATGTAATTAATTATTTATTTAAAGTGTTGTTTATAAGTGTTTACGCGTGTTTATGGGTTTTTGCATGGTGCAGTATGGTGCTTTTTTAGGCAAGGTTCAAATGACAAATTCACTACCATAACAGGTACAAGCAAGCAAAATCTGAGGGTAATGCTACTCAGTGCTAGAAGTCTAAACCTCAAAATGCATTCACTCGAGGCACTCCTTAAAATGGAGAACATCGACATCTGTGCAGTGACAGACACCTGGTTCAAGGCTCCAGAGAGCACCCCTTTATTACCAGGCTATAATACCACACCTTTGGGCAACCTAACCTGGACCGAAACACTAAAGGTGGAGGCATATCCATATCCATTAAGGATATCCACACCTCCAGGCTAGTTGCTTAGCATAATGCATCCGAGATTACCCAAGTGCAACTAACTCTGGGCAAGACAGCAATCCAAATTTTAACTTGCTACAGATCCCCCATCATGCCCCAGGATTCCCATCATTTCTTGATACACTGGAAATTATTAGGGTGATTTCAACTACTCCACCATTAAATAGGAAAACTACTCATGTACCAACTCTTTTGCTCAACATTTTCTGGAATTCATAAATTCCAATGTCTTGGATCAACTTATCCACACTCCCACCAGGAGCAGCAATATCCTAGACCTGGTCATTATCAACATGGGTGATCAGTGTTCCACACCAGAGGTCAATTCCTCATTGGTCAGATCTGACCACAAGCTAATCACCATAGACATCCACATCCTGCCCCCACCCCCCATTAGGGAAACCACCGTAAAACATTTCTCCAAAGCAAACTTCGCAACACCCATGCAGATGGACAATAGAGGTGCAACTGCCGAATCCTACACAAATGCACTTTATAAGCACTTACACGAGTGCATGGATTGTGCTATCCCTAACAGAACCAAGATGCTATCCTCCAAAAAAAGGAAGCCAATCTGGTGGTCCCCCTCCCATAAACAAACTCTACAAGAGAAAAAAGAAACTGTTGCAAAAAAGAGCAAAATCCCATGATTGGAGGAACTCCCTGGTCAGCTTCAGTAAGAAGCTGAGATCCCTCATAAAATCCTCCAAAGCTAGTTATGAAAACAAAATTGCCACTGATTCTAAAGATAATCACAAAGCATTCTATAGCTATGTCAAGAATCTCAATAGCAACACTCAGATCCGCTCTGAGTTGCAGCATAATGGCACTAAATATACAGAACCAACTGATATTGCCAACATCCTGGCAGATAGGTTCAGTGCTAACTTTGCCCCACTCTCACCCCCTAAAGGGCCCATCTCTATACTGGAAGAATGTAAAGTTCCTGTAATCATGGCTGCACAGGTAAAAACCACACTCTCCAAAGCCAAGAACACAGCATCCATGGGACCTGACAACATCCCAGGCTGTGTTTTACACGAACTACAGAATGAACTGGTACCCCAGCTAAGCACCATGTTCAATCATAGCCTCACCTCAGGCTTTGTGCCCACTGAATGGTGCAGAGTGACAGTTATCCCACTCCACAAAGGGGGAGCCACCACAGACCCTGGGAACTACTGCCCCATTAGCCTAATGAGCCTGGTTTGCAAGGCCATGGAACGTATCATCATGAAACTTATAAACAAAGACATTGGTAATCTCCAAACTTTGGACCCTACCCAGTTTGGGTTTGTAAAAGGCAGATCATGTCTTCTAAACCTAATACACTTCTCTGAAGCAGTCACAAAGCTATAGACGAGGGTAAGGTGGTTCACACAGCCTATCTAGATCTCGCCAAGGCTTTTGACACTATCCCCTACTCTGGAATTATAGATAAACTCACTAAACTAGGTATAAATCCCTATGTCATAAGATGGGTTGCCAACTGGCCCACTGATAGAACCAACACTGTGAAAGTAGCAGACTCCAAATCTGACTTCAGACCAGTGACAAGTGGAGTACTACAGGGTTCAGTACTGGGTCCTCTCCTGTTTGGTGTCTACTTTTCTGAAGTGCAGGCTAACACAGAAGGTCTTTGGCTAATGAAGTTTGCAGATGACTGAAAACTTGGAGCCATAATCAAAACTCCTAACGATATGGACATCCTACAAAAGGGCCTCACTGAGACAGATGCCTGGTGTCAAAGCCATGGCCTCAAGCTCAATGCCAAAAAGTGCATTGTCATCCCCTTTGGTAAAAACTCAGTACCCATGAGCTACCACATAGGTGGTAGTCTACTTAACACCAAAAGTGTGATAAGAGACCTTGGGACACAGGTGGACAGTAGTCTCTCCTTTGATAATCACATCGCCACAGTAGTCAGAAAATCCTTCTACATGGCACACCTCATAACAAAAGATTTCTCATCCAGGAAAAAAGAGATCATTGTTCCCCTCTACTCATCACTCATTAGACCCATTATAGAGTACAATGCCCATTTTGGTATGTACCTCACAAGACATCTACAACTGGAAAGGCCGCAGAAATAACTCACAAAGAGGATCACCAGCCTCAAACAGATGCCCTACGCAGACCTTCTCAAAAAACTCCAGCTTTACTCCATCGCATATCACATACTCAGAGGCAATCTCTGCCTAACATACAAAGCTATATCAAACCCAGAGCTGTTGGACATGCTCCACTTAAAGAAATCCCAATCCCTCCATGCTACACACTCTAGGGACCTAAACCTTGTCACCACAATAAACAGAACATGCTGGAGGGATAGATTCCTGTCCCAGAGTCTTCCCATACTCTGGAACAAATTACCTATCTATATCAAACAAAGCTCCTCATTAGCACTCTTCAAGAAAAATCTTGATGACTGGATGGGAAATAGGAAATTCACCCCGGGGATCACCTCTGTGGCTCTGCTCAACAGGGGCACAGGAAAATAATTTTCTTGGGTGCGAAAGCCAGGCTACCTTTTTTGGCTAGGCTTGTATAGGCCCTAGGGCCAATAGCCTGGTACCTACCTATGAACATATGAACCTAACAGGTAACACAGTAGTATATGTGAAGGTGTAGTAGCTTTCATGATATCCAAGTAGCTATATGCATAGAGTTCTGGGTTCATGTGTAGTAGGTCCTGGGTTGGAGTCCTTAGCAGCCAGAACATGTCTGTAATGACATGTACTGCTTTTGTATTATTTAATTAATATCAAAACTGTAAAATATGGCACTGCTGCACTATGCTGAGCTATGCTGAGCTCTGCACAGCCATACTAAGCAGCGTATAAACATGATAACAGCTGCCAATGTTTGCGCATTGCTAAGCCTCGCTAAAACCGCTGTTGTGTGAGTTTTCATGCTGCTCATCTCTGCTTAGCTGGTTCTTGTGCTGCTCAACTCTGTTTAGCTAAGCAGCAATGCACTTTTCTGAATGTTGCTGAATGACATGTAAGGGTGGTAAAACAGCCTATATTAAGGCCCCAATAAGCAGGAATTCTGCAGCATTCATTGTAGTTTAGTTGAATGTTGATATGGCAGGCAGTTCTGGTGAAAGTATGTACTTTCAGGCACAGAAATAGGGCATTCAGGAGTCCAGGGTCATGGTTGGGCTCCTTGTAAAAAACATGATTATAGGCTGCTGCAGGGCGGTTTCCTGGGCTCAGAGTGTAAGGCGGAGCCCTGGGACCTATTGGCCAGAGAACTCACCAGTGTTACTGGTAACCCCACACAGGTGAGCAGTGTTGTCACCACTATGATGACCTGAAAAGGAGAAAGAAGGGAACTTTGGAGACCTGGGTCCAAGAAGCGAGAGCAGGGAATGCTCCACAAGTATGTAAGTATCTTTTCCACTGTCTTTCCAAAATGCAAGCTCAATGTCTCCAAAATTGATATGCATAATGGTGTGCTTCTCTCCCAACAGCTGCAGCTGAGAAGGCTCGCAATGTTGAGTCTCATGCCAGGTACCTGGCCAGGTTGTGCCATGAGTTTGGTGAGTACGGCTATATTATGCTAACTGTAGTACAATAGGCATGAAAGGGTAAAGCATTAACTGCAATAAAGTATATACAAGAAATTCGGTATTGCAATAAATGTGGAATTAGAGCTGTAATGCAATAAAGGAATAATAACTGTAGTTCAATAAAAACAAGAAACAATACCAATACCAGTAAGCAAAATGGTGTGCAGCAGGATTGTGTTGTCATAACCATTGCAGTAGAGCTGTATGCGTTGAGTCTGTAAGGTAAGGTTGCTGCAGTCAAATATAACACTGTAATAGCTGTAGAATGCAAATCTAATGGCCTGCAAAGTGTATCCATTAACTCATAGTACTGTTCAAGGCTGTCTACAGGCCAACATCGGTCACATAATGCCCTCTCTTCCTAAGACTTCAGGTAATAAAGGTATATGGGTGAGATAGCCCACTCCAAGGCCAGATACTGTGTGTGGACTTCCCAGATATTTCAAACCAATAACAATAAAATGTATTCACCAGCATTGTTGCATCTAAAATAAAGCTGTATTAATATTTTCAGCATGGTTGTATTCCATGCATGTGTGTTCTATTGTCACTGCAGTCTAGTATAACACTGTAACAGTACTAGAATGCTAGAGGAATGTCCTGTACCTTGTATTGTTCAGTGCATAGTATGTTCCCAGGCAAGTATCTGTCACCTAGTAGTCAGCAGTGACTCAGTAGCTCAGTCCATTAAGTTAGTTGCACACAGTACATTTTGCCACACACAGTTCTGGGTTCGAATCCAGTGGTATGTAGAACTACATTTTCAGTATCAGTCATGTAATGCTCACATTTTCTCTCTCCTCAGGAACACAAAAAATATATGGGTGAGTTAGCCCATATTATGTGGAAATATTGTGTTTAGATCTCACATAATGTTACAATCAATACCAGGAATGTGTTCATCATCACTGTTGATTCATAAATAAATCTGAATAATCCCAATATGGCTGTATCCCTTGCATGTCTGTACTATGCTGCTGCTGCAGTCAATCATTAACTTATTTGCAGATGTCCCCTGCAGTCAAAGCTATTGGGTTCTACTCCCATGCCTGCCAACTAAGCCATGACGGCTGTCTAGTTTAATTACTGTACACAAACATGCCTCTCAAGTGTTGCGATTTCTTGTAATGTAGTTAAAACTGACTAATCCATCGGTCACATGATTACCAGATAAATTATTACCTGGAATGTAATGTATTACCAAATCAGTTTACAGAACATGCTGGCAGTTATTTAAGTCCACATTATGTGAACCTGTTCTGTGTCCATTGTGTACCTGCATTTGTTAGTGCCTGGCCCTTACTGTTCCATGCTATCAGTTTGAAAGGTATGTCCATGCTACAACAGCTATAAGAGAATTATAGTCACTGTAATCACAACTGCTGGTACACACCTGTATAACTATCTATTACCAATGTGTTGTCAGGGATATCATCTGCAAAGTTTCTAAAGGAATGTTCTGTCTCTCTCCCCACCCCTTATCTTAATTTATTCATTACTGGTATGTATTATTATGAATTAATATTAACATAATTTCTTAAGCTAACTATATTTTGGAAATTGTGGTTGATTATTGTTATGTGTTATTATGATGCAATATTAACAGATGTTGTTAAATTAAATGTTGTATTGGGATTATGGCTTACTTCACCCTGCATGCAGTTACCATACTGTTATGTTATATAGTTGTGTTGCACATAATATACATTAATTTGTATTTGAATTAATAAATATGATGTTCCATTCTGTTAATACTATCAATGGTTTGGTTATTACTAACCGTAACTTAATGTTATACCTCATATACCACAGCATGTCAAGGCAGGCCAGTTCCAGATGATCTCCCTACCTTGCTTCAACCGGTCATGGCACTGGGTCCCAGCACACCTGGGACCCAGACCAGTGGTGCTATCTCTGCTGCCCCTGCACTACCTGCTGTGTTGGGTAGTACCACCCCATGGGACAGGGACGAGCCTCCTTCTGGGATTGGCGGCAGAGGTAGAGTGGTCACCTGGGATGAGCTACTGGTCCTGGTGCACAAGATAGTCTACCGTGGCTATGATCAGTGCCTGCACCAGATTGAGGGCAAGCTAGTTAACCTGGTTTGGCAGCCTCACCCTGGTGCCCAACCTCCAGCAAAGCCACCCTTGGGCAGTGAAGGAGCAGTGGCAGCAGTCCCATGGGTGGGGACATGAGTCATGCTGTTGCCATCAGGAGGCACATCTGACTCAGATTCCACAACACTCTCCCTCTCCAAGGTATTCACCCCCCTCATGTGTCACACATTGCCCCTGTCTGCTGTCTTGTCTGATTGCAAATGCATCCTCACCTACCCACCTTCCCTTCCCACGTGTACCTATGTTCCTTCCCCAGCATTCCACTTTGAACTTAAAAAAAAAAAAATGGGCACCTGTCCCAAAAAAAATATTGTCCCATACATAGCTTTCCATTTTGCGCACATGTCCACTGGACACATGTATTTCGGTCCAATTGGCTTGACAATGCACTCTCTGGGGGTTACAGTCAAAATTCAGATACAAATCATTTAAAGTGCACAGTTATTGCTGTTGAAGAAATGAGTAGCTATGGTTCTTTCCTACACCCTTCCTGCACATCCCTACTGCTCTTTCACTATGTTCTTCCCCCTGCTTGTCCCCATTTAACCACTTTCCTATCTCCCCTTTTTTTCTTTTTTTTTTATATCTTTTTAGCATGGTGCTGCACGATGTGCAGAGTCATGCAGCTTCGCTCAGCTCAGCTATATAGAGCTATAATGACTGTATGTGTTTATCACATTGTCAGACGCATGTACAAAATAAACACCTTTGCCATGTATCAAGCCAAGGGCCATCACAGCTATAGCACACTGCATTAGCCTGCCATGCCACAAAACTCTTTATTAAAGCAGGTGATTTATACGAAACATAACTAATTGCCAATTATAGTCATTAGGCGTGTTTCAATAGAGCTGCACCCTGCACTGCACTGCACAAACTGGAATAATAAACAATGGAAAAAATGGGTGTGTACCTTGGACTCTAGTGCAATAGTACACCACTAGACAGCCACAGACATGATTATGGATGCAAGGGAGGCCTGTGATAGCAGGTAAATGTTCCCTTTTATCAGCAACATGTAGAAAGATAAATGCTAAGACATCGTTGGCAAAGTACATGTACAACTGGGATCTTGATGCAGAAATACAGCCATATAAAGCCATGCACATACTGATGGATGTAGAAAATGTTTGTCACAGTCTGTATACATGCACATATATCTTGAAAATACAGCTGCTCTAGCTGTGAGTCAGTAGCTCAGTTTGGTAAATGCCTTATATGCAGTAGATTTTTGCCACACACAGTCCTGGGTTCAAATCCAGTGTTGTGCTGCATGTCAATTACATTATTGTGAAGACAGCAATGAATGAATTACTCATGCACTCTTTATCCACACAAATCACTGCAAGTGTAATAACTGCTTTTCAATGCTGGAAGTCAGTTGTATCCACACACATAGTATGTTGTGACAATGTGGGGTATGGCATGTGTGAGCAAGCATTGGATAGTGCTGGCCATTTTGTTCTTGGTGTACCTGTACATAGTGGACATCCATGTATATGATCCTGTAATGTGTTTCCCTTTTGTTGTCTTTCAGAACTAATGTATTCTAGAAGGCATGTCCCATTCTCAGATGCTGAGAATGACCTGATAATTGAAGGACTAAGGCAGCAGCACCACATACTCCTGTCCAGGGGGAGGCATAGCAGAGAACAACAGGCTGCAATGTTGGCAGACCTTGTCTGGGAGATGAATGCTGGTAGCCACCAGGACAGGACATATGAGCAGATTCGACACCTTGCTACCAACATGGTGAATGCTGCATGATGAAGGGCAGCTGATGTAGCCAGGGATTCTGTCATCAGCAGTGGAGGATCTGCAGCCAAACAACCACTCATGGCCACTGAGGAATTCCTGATGAATCTAGGGACAAATGACAGCTCCCAGGAATCCATCACACCATACATCATGGAGGTGGGTGCTACAGTGTCCACAGCAGAGAAGCATGTAGGTAAGCCTACTGTGATCACCACTGTAATAGTGTAGCAGTCGTTCTGTCAGGCTGTACATATATTTTTGTCGGTGTCAGGTCTAAGTGCTTTGGGGGGGATTGTGCTCTGTTGTACACTCATACTCAGAATGTCACCAATACATCAAGTAACACAGTAGCTATTGTACATGTGGGACATATGCAGGAATTACCTTGTTATGCTGCAATATGCAGTGGTACTGAAATTACCTCATCCTCACCTTTTTACAGGTCCATCAAGTGGTGTCTCAGGCTATGTTCTTGCTCCTGGTAACCTTGATACTGTAATGTTGTGGAACATATATATGCTATTAAAGTTAAGGGCCAGAATAATGGCCTATGTACAATTAATCTTGAGTGTAACCACAGTAGAATCTTGGTATGTTCTAGTCCATAACCTGTGCCTTAGGTTCCTAGAGTGGGCAATCACAGCACTGCAGTTAAATGAACAGAAACACTTGTGCAGTTATATTTAAGAGTGAATAAGCCTCCTGGGTTACATGTGACAATTAATCCAACATGCCTTTTAAAAACAGAAAGGTTGATTGTACATACCTTAGGCATTGAAACGTGTATGTCTATATATTTGTTAAGATAGGTGTACTGGGTTGTAAGTGTTGTTTTATCAAGTATATAGTGTCATATTGCATAAGTAAAGAGTAAGTTATACTGGCCAAGTTTCACTTGATTTACCTGATGTGCTTGTTATAAAGGGCTGCAGTGGAATGTGTATCTTGTTGTGAGGAAGTCTGTTGTGCATGAAAGTGGAGATGAGAAGATGTGAGATTGGTAATATAGTTGTGGATCCCCATTATTATGAGTCTGTGTGGATTTTCTATACATAATAGTGCAGGTAGTAATGAACTGCTTTAGTCTTGATTTCCACAGGTGATGAAAGGGGTTAGAAACTCTCCCCCACACAACCTGATGTCAGTGTCTCTTCAGGTTGTCAGGGGCTGAATCTGTCCCAGAGGTTGATATCCTTCTTCTGCCTCCATTGTCACTGCACACAGTCAGTATGCCCACACATACCTAGTGCCTAGAGGCCACAGATATTGGACAGTCAGAGAGAGTAGTGACACTGAACAGGACAGTGTGGCAACTATGGTTTCAGTGAGTGTAGACCCTTGCCATAGCCAGACAGCTGTCAAGGTCCCACACAGGCAGATTGACAGGGCTGTGCATATGATGACTGTTGTCTATCCACCACCTGTTGCAGGTGTCACATCATAGGTCACTCAGTGCATGTTTTGGGCCATCATGGAGGCACAGGCACATACTGAATGGAACACCAGATGTATGCTTAGGGTTATGAATGCAGCACAGTCTGATATCCTTGACTGCCTCCACTGCATTGGGGACACCCTGAATCATTTCACTGATGCAGTGGACCAACAGTGGGCTGTGACAGTGTCTGCCTTGGACTGCACATTCTCTGTGCTGGAATGTATGGTTGGAATAGGGCATCAGACCTGTGGACACAGGTCAGCAACTCCTTCTGCTGAGAGTCCACATGGCCGTGCATGATTACGCTCCTGTAGTGGCAGTACATCCAGCGCTACAAAGGGGAGTGTGCTGTCCACACCATGACATGGCAGGACATGGCCTCATGTTCCTAGTTGGTCCTGTGAGGGACACGGTCCCAGCAGACAGCAGTCACCATCAGGTACTAGCACTACATCTGACCTTGAGCATGGTGGTGTCAGTGCAACTCCTGGCAGAGCCAGTTCACATGTTCAGGGCCGGAGGTGGGGAACTGTCACCTCTACCACGTATGATCCAAAGCAGTCCAACATACACACATATAGGACTAGCACTGAGCTTGACTGTGTACACGCACACACTCACACACCACTGTCACATGCAGATGACCTACAGACACACACAGCACCTCTCCATGGTCCATCTAATCCACTCCCCTTCCTAACACACACACACACACACACACACACACACACACACACACACATGCTGTCAACTGTTTAGGCCAGCCTAGGCCTCCAGCACCCCCACACAACACCCTGTGCATATGATGACACCTGTGCCACATCCCTGTCATCCTTCCCATTGGTGCAGGGACATGAAGCTATGTATCTGATGCACAGGTTGACTATATTACTTGGCATGTTTTTGTGTAATGTACTATTGTTTTGCCATGCCACTTGTAGTAGTCGACAACAGATACTGTATGCTTTACACAACATACTTTTGTATACCTTATGTTGTATGAAGTTGTACTGGTGGTATTGTTGCACAATGACAGGTGTGACATGGACCTGCGTATGTTTCTGTTCCAGGAGTCTGAAAGGATAAACAATGGACACATGGTGGAAGTAAAGCAGCACACAGGATGGCATGGCAGCACAGCAGACATATGACTTCAGCAAGGTACAGCAGTATACGTGCATGGCTCCATAGGTTAACACAGCATCTGCCTGCATCCTTCCTGGACTGGGACAATATGTGCTGATCCCATACCGAGGGTTATAAAGATGTCTCTGATTGTGAGGGCTGTATGACATTATGCTAGTCAAGTTCACATGTCTTATGGCTCTGTAACATGATGTTAAATGCTGTAACAGCCTCACACACATACATGGCCACATTCAGGCTAGCACCACTTCCATTCATGCATACAGTACACGCCAAGGCAAACACATAGTGCAAGTTGGATATGTGTAGATTAGTATACATATGTACTCATGCACACTACAGATCACAGTACCTGATGCATGCAGCACACCTCATCTCTGCTAGTACTATCAGTATAAAACCTATAATGCTCGTTGATGGGGGGGCACATCACCCACTACAAATAATAATGTAATGCAAAACGTTACCTATGTCTAGGTTGCACAGTCATATGGATATACACATACACCGGTTTGGGTGGAGTGAGATTGGAACCCCTATCTATCAAGGCTTATATACTATAAACCACAGTATTTATTGAGTCTATATTATTTAAATGAAGATTTCTAATTTCAAATACTATATGGCCAACACCATATGGTCGAAGTTAGAAAACTTTGAATTCATTAAAAAAAAAAAAAGACTAAACCCTAAACTAAGGGTTGTAGGCAGGGGGCAAGCCCCTCTGCACCCCCCCACCCCCCCACTCTTTAAATATAACAACTCTGAGACTGCACTATAATGTGGTAAAGGGAGGACTTCCCCTTACTGCACTGCAGTACTATCTCGGAGTTGGTATATTTAAAGAGCAGGGGGTATGGAGGTGCAGAAGGGATTGCCCCCTGCTTTAACATCTTAGGTGATTTTTTTCCCATATTCAAAGTTTTCTAACTTTGACCATATGGTGTCGGCCATATGGTATTTGAAGTTAGAAATCTTCATTTAAATAATATAGATCTTATTTATCGCATGTGCCATGGCTTACATCTGATACTACCCTCTCAGCTGGTAGTCTTATGATGGCTGACATCATCAGGCCTTGTAGAAGAGGGCAGTTTGGAAGCCAGCAGCAAGTTGCAGGCCCAAAAAGTGCATAACCATTGCAGGTGGCTAGCCCATGAGAACGGTGTGTTGTTTTGCAGGGGAGTATACACACACACATGCACACACCAAGAGGGCTGGAATGAGATTAGAACCCCTTCCTATCTAGGCTTACACTCTACAGAGGACAGTATTTATCACATGTACCACAACTTACATCTGATACTGCACTGTCAGATGGTAGTCTTAAAGTGACTGACATCATCATGCCTTTTAGAGAGGGCAGTTTGGAAGCCACCAGCAAGTTATAGGCCCAAAACGTGCATAATGATTGTGGGTGAACAGCCCATGAAAACTGGCTGTTGTTTTGCAGGGAGGTATACACCCACATAGACATGCATCATGTGGGCTACAGGGAGATTAGAATCCCTATATATCTAGGCTTATAAATGACAGATCACAGTAGTTATCACATGCCACAAGTTATGTCTATTGTGCATGCGATTGCAGGCAAAGTAATTATGCATCACACAAACTAGGTTTATGTTGAGCATCTGTATCCTGCAGGGTGATATTGCTTCATACTAGCTATGTGTGTACAGTTACCAGTATGGCTATATGTGGCTGCTTGCAGTTAGATAGGTGAAACTGTGGGCAGGGACACATATTTCTGTGTTATAACAGTATAACAAGGATGTATATATAAATGTAGCTGTGTGCATGATATGTATATATATCTTGCAGATATATAGGGAAGTCTACGTATCCTTTTAATATATATATATATATATATATATATATATATATATATATATATATATCTATATATATACTGAGATATATAGCTATATATATATCGGTATATATCTACTTGATACTACATAGCAATAGATATACTATGCATGTGAGATAGAGAATCTGACAGACGCATATGTATACATATATGTCTGTACATATAGACAATTTATACATAACCAGTCATTTCAATGATGGGGCAACAGAAATGCTCTCATTTTTCCTAAGTGTACAGGCATGCCCAGCAGGACTGTCAGTACTTATAATGTGACTCCAGACCACACCATAACTTTCTCCTTACTCATCCTGGTGAGACGGACATCAGTGTGTCTCACAATGGAGTCTCCAATGACTAGAATGTTGGATTGTGTGGTGACTTGCCTTATGGGCTTAGAGGTAGAGGCTCCATGAGATGTAGCCCCACTCTTTAAATATAACATATTTATATATGGGGCCTCATGGAAACAGACAACTGGTGCCAGAGCCATGGCCTCAAGCTAAACGCCAAAAAGTGTATAGTCATCCTCTTTGGCAAAAACAAAGTGCCCACAAATTACCACATAGGTGGTAATCCATTAAGTACAAAAGAAGTAATTAGGGACCTGGGGACCCAAGTTGATAGCAATCTCTCATTTGACAACCACGTGGCCAAAGTGGTTAGAAAAACATTTTATATAGCCCACCTAATCATGAAGAGATCCACATCTAAATCAGGGGAGGTCATCGTGCCTCTTTACTCATCCCTCATCAGGCCCATAATTGAGTACAATGCCCCTTTTGGGATGTACCTTACCAGACACCTGCAGCAACTCACCAAGAGGATCAAAGGGCTCAAACAGATGTCATATGCTGCCTGGTTAAAGAAACTCCAGCTCTACTCAGTGGCATACCGCCTGCTCAGAGACGATCTGTGCCTGACGTATAAAGCCATGTCCAACCTGGAATTAATGGACATGCTGCACCTCAGAAAATCCAAATCCCATCGAGCTACATGCTCGAGAGACTTGAACCTCAGCACTGAAATAAATAGGACATGCTGGAGGGACAGATTCATAACCCAGAGGCTCCCTTCACTCTGGTATAAAATCCCAGTCCAAGTTAGGCAGAGTCCCTCATTGACTCTCTTCAAGAGGAATCTTGATGAGTGGATGGGAGATCGTAGGTTTACCCCGGGTATCACTTCTGTGTCACTGTTAGAGGCACAGTATACTAACCTCGAAAAAGGGCATAGCAAAATTAATTTAAAATGGGTGGCGAAAGCCAAACACACTCTGGCTAGGCTTATAAATGCCCTAGGGCAGATAGCCTAGTATGAACCTATGAATCTATGTGTTGATGTGGGTGTTGTTTTAAAAAGAGTGCATTTGGAGCTGCTGAGGGTATTTCTTATGTGTACTTTGTCTAGGAGCTCTTTGTGGTTTAGGAAGGTTACATGTAAGTGCCTCAGTATATGAGAGCCTATATGTCTGCTTTGAATTGTTCAAAGCAGACATATAGACTCACATATAATGAGGCACTTATATGTAACCTTCCTTAACCACAAAGACCTCCTAGACAAAGTACACATAAGAAATGCCCTCAGCAACCCCAAATGCACTCTTTTAAAACAACCCCCACATCAACACATAGAACTACATCTCATGGAGCCTCTGCCTCTAAGCCCATAAGGCAAGTCACCACACAATCCAACATTCTAGTCATTGGAGACTCCATTGTGAGACACACTTGATGTCCCTCTCACCAGGCTGAGTAAGGAGAAAGTTACGGTCAATTGCTATTCATGTGCTAGGATCCACCAAATTACGCATGCACTCAGGTCATTGGATCACAATTACCAATATGACTCAGTCATAGTCCATGTGGGAATAAATTACCTGAGACATACCTCCCTAGACTATATAAAGAGAGACATCATAGAGCTCTCAGAATATGTCTCAGGCTGGTATGAGCCTAGCATTGAGCAGCATTTTACCTTCTCCAAGGATGATGCCACAATACGAACAAAAGATGATTGACTTTAATAATTGGCTTAGTTTCTAATGTCATTCTAAGGGGATGTAATATTTGTCAGCATGGAAGGAGATAGTCAATAGACCATGCTGCTTTGGCAGGGATGGTTTGCACATCTCCTCTAGGCTTTTGAATATTAGCTAAAACATTGTCTTCCCCCATAGTGCCTTTTTAGGGAATGCCAAACTGAAAGTACTTCTGACATAGCAAATCAAAACCAAGAAAATATAAAGGTATTACTGCTCAATGCTAGGAGCCTAAACAAAAAACTCCACTCCCTGGAAGCTCTCTTTACCTTAGAGAATGCTGATGTCTGTGCAGTCTCTGAAATGTGGTTTAAAGCCATGGACAGCACACCACGAGTGCAGAGTTATAATGCCTTCCACACATTTAGACCAGCTACTTCACAGGTAGGTACTAAAGGTGGAGGTGTCTCTACATCAAAAATAATTATACTTCAAGGCTGGTCTGAGCTGCTCCATGTTCAAATCACCATAGGTAAAATCCAATACCACTTCCTTGAAAGCTATAGGTCTCCCTCTATGACCCAGGAAACCCATACTATGTATTTAAAATTATTAGAAACACTAACCATCCAACCTAATACCATATTCATGGGTTACTTCAATTATTCCACTATTAACTGGGAATCCTATACAACAGCAAACTTACATGCAAAGAGATTCCTGGATTTTGTAATCACAAACTCCCTGGACTAGACAGTCAATACACCAACCAGGGGTTCACCCATACTGGATCTGGTCCTCACTAATATGGGAGAGTGCTGCACACCCCCTACTGTAATGCCTTCCCTGGCAAAGTCAGACCACAAAATGGTCTCCGGTGAAGTAGAAATAAAACCTGGACCCACAGCTAAACCGGGAACTTTTCTAAGGCTAACCTCCTGCTACTAAGTGAGAACCTGGCAAAATTTCAAACCCTTATAAAACCTGAGAACATTTCTGCCTATGCAGAACTGTTCACAGAAACTCTGTACAAGCATGTTAAAAGTTGCATAGAGGCATCTGCACCAACCAGGAAGAAGTACAGAACTAACTCAAAAAACAAGCCACACTAGTGGAATCACAAAATCAATCAGATGTTTAACAGGTGGAAGAAAATCATGGCAAAAATTAGGAGGTGCAACATCCAGCAGGATAAAAGCACTCTCATTAAGCTAAACATAGAACTCAGAGGACAAAGAAAGTCTACCAAAGCAAAATTTGAGGTAGGTTTCGCAACCCAGGTCAAGGACAACCACAAAGTATTCTTTAGCTATGTCTGCAACCTCAAAGTCATTACACAATTGTGTGCATAGCTCATTGTAAATGGAGCCACTTATACTGAGCCAGAAGATATAGCAAACTTCCTGGCTGATAAATTCAGCTCCACTTTACTCCTCTCTCCCCTCAACCTTCCCTCAGGAAATATCATCAAATATAACTCCCCCTACTATAACTAGGGAACAGGTCCTTAATGCTCTTTCTAAGACCAAGAGCACTGCATCAATGGGCCCAGACAGTATCCCAGGATGCCTTCTAAATAGCATGAGACATGACCTATCAGGGCTTCTCTAATTACAGTTTAACTGTAACTTCCAAACAGGCTTCGTGCATCATGAATGGAGAAAGGCAACAGTCATCCATCTGCACAAAGGTGGGCCATCTACAGGCCCTGGAAACTACAGACCCATAAGTCTCACTAGTCTTATATGTAAAGCCATGGAAAGTATTATCATGGAAATGATCAATAGAGATATAGCAAACCTCCGGAGACTGGACCCAGGCCAATTAGGTTTTGCCAACGGCAGATCATGCCTACTCAACCTGGTGGACTTCCTTGGGAAGGTCAACAAAGCAATAGATGAGGACAAAATCATTCACACTGCCTACCCTGGCCTGGCCAAGGCATTTGACACAATTCCCCACTCAGGCACTGTTGAGAAACTTAAGAGGTTAGGTACCAACCCATATGTCACCCAGTGGATAGCCACCTGGCTCACAGACAGGACCCAGGAAGTTAGAATTGAGGGGGTCCACCCCTACAAAGAGGCCAGTCATAAGTGGAGTCCCTCAGGGGTCAGTCCTTGGATGGCTCCTTTTTGACATTTACTTTTCAGATGTTAAGGCCAATGTCAGTGGTCTCTGGATGACTAAATTTGCAGATGATTTCAAATTAGGAGCTTTCATTGAATCTCACACTGACACAAATGTTCACCAGGAGGGGCTGATATAGAGAAACAACTGGTGTCAGAGTCACAGAATAAAACTGAATGCCAAGAAATGCATAATAGTATCCTTTGGGAAGTAATCCATCCCTGGTAACTATCATAATGACAACACACCCCATAGAGTTGACCCAGTAGTCAGGAACTTAGGGACACACATAGATAGTAATCTAACCTTTGGTCATCACATGTCTACAGTGGTGAGGAAATCATTCTAAGTTGGGCAACTTATAAACAAAGGTATAGCATCTAAGTCCAAGGAAGTCATTGTTCCACTGTATTTGGCATTCATCAAACCTATCATTGAGTACAATGCCCCCTTTGGTATGTACCTAACCAGGCATATCCAACAACTGGAATGTCCACAGTGGTTCTTCACTAAAAGAATACAGGATGTAAGTAATAAGTCCTATGCAGACTGCCTCAAGGCCCTATCCCTGCATTCTGTCTCCTACAGGCTTTTGAGGGGAGATCTATGCCTGTCATATAGGGCATTGTCAGACCCCACTCTGATGGACTTCCTGCATATCCACAAAACAAACGGTACCGGAATTATCCATTTTAAAGACTTAAACTATGCCTGTGATATAAATAGGACCTGCTGGAGAGATAGGTATGTATCCCAGAGACTACCCTGTCTGTGGAACAGGCTCCCCATCCATGTGAAGCAGAGTTCCTCCCTAATCTAATTCAAGTGCAACTTGGACAATTGGATGGGAAAACAGAAATTCATCCCTGGTTTGGCACCTATGTCCCTGATGCAAACAGGTAACCTGTAAATGGCTCATCTCCCAGGCCCATTCTTACACTTATCAAGGGTATCAGGACTTGTCAGAGATTTGGGATGCATGGCTAGGCTCAAAACAGCCATTGTGGTCATTAGTCTAGTAAACACCTATGAACCTATGAATCTATGAACCTAGCTGTACTCCAGTCCAGGATTTTGTACGTTATAGACATTAACATCCACCCCTGTTTCTGCTGTACAACACTTTACTCAAAATGTCCACAGCATTCCTCAGCTGTCTACTGTAGTTAATATGTGACTGAGGTTGGTAGTGTTACACCACCAACAGACTGATAATCTGCATACTTCTCAATGCTCCTGATTTATACAGAATGTCCACAGTTTTGCCTCATATGTTTGGTCTGTTCTTCACACATTTGTTGACTTCTTGTGATTTATTGAATGTAGACATCAATACATTCTTCAAACTACAGACAAACATTTGTGTTTCACACTTTATATCCTTCAGGAAATATGTAATGCTGCAACACCTTTAATTCCAGCAACTGTCTCGGTTTGTGTGACCAGTCTTTAAAATCTATCCTTTATGTTTGAACCTTTGTCTCTCCAATCATTCTAGCTTTCTCCAGATTTCCTGCACTAAGAGTTTGAGAGGTATGATATTCATTGCAAACACCAACATAGTACTACCTCACATGCAAAAAGATGTGAGTAATACCAGATTAGAACCATCAACACCATCACCCATGCTAGCTTCCCTAGTCCACTGAACCACACAGGTCACTAAACAGAGAGGGGTCATTCATCATACAATCAACACCATACATATGTACAGTGTTATCCTGCATGAAGAGAGACATACAATGTGTGAGTGATATCTATGTTACAGTCCTGAGACTGCCTAGTTCACTGATATACCATAACTGATTTTCTGTTACAGTGGTTATATGGGTACACTGCTGTGTTGAGAGTGGGGGAACAGCAGCTCATGACAAGACTGGGTAGACAGTAGTCCAGATGTCATGTGTGCTTACTGTTTAACATCTCCCTTGCCTGATGTTGTGATTATTTCAACCATGCAGCCTAATGAATATTAAGGAACGCATAGTACTGGTTATTTTAATATATGTGTGTGAGTAGGAATAAGGTGTCAGTCCCTATGACCCTAGGTTGTCAGTGAATGTGCTATGCGTTGTCTCTTAGCCAATGTCAGGGCATACCTGGCATGCCTATATCTGCCTACAGGGACATCATCAGGGGGCTCCTCCTCCGAGTTCTCCTGTGAGTGTGGCTGTGGCGACCTAGGCAGTAGTTTGGGGCTGTATATCCCTTCCCTTTGCTGATCCTGCTGCAGCTGTTTCCACAGGATTGTATTGTGTAGCATGGCACATACTGTGAACATATGTGCATGTGTGGCTGGACAGTACTGCAGGGCTCCACGAGATATATCAAGGTACTGGAACTGTGACTTCGGCAACCCAAACACATGCTCTGTGATGTTCCTAGTTTGTGTGTGTGCCTCATTTTGGCATTCTTCGGTGGGTGGGTGTGCATTTCAGATGGATATCATCATCCAGAGTTCCAGTGCATAGCCAGCATCCCCCAGTAAATGTCTGTGTTGGATGACTCCCCCCCATAAAATATTTGTTACAGCTGTGATGCGCACCAGATATGGGAGTCATGATAGCTGCCAGGGCTGCTAGCATACACATTCATTATAATGCCACTGGGCATTGCACATGACCTGGGAGTTGATGGAGTGGTACCTCCTGCAATTGATGTAAATTCTGCCCTCCTCACCAGGTGGTGCCTTGATGTGTACATGAGTGCAATCTATGGCACCCGGTACCTCAGGGTAGTGTGCTACATGGTAGAAGTGTTGCAGATTGCTGGCCCTTTCCTCTGGGGTGTGGGAAAATAAATGTGCTCACTGGCATGTGGTAACATGGCATCCAGGAACTGGTGGAGTACTCTGGATGCTGATGACTGTGAGACCCCCATCATGGCCCCAGTTGGTCTTTGGAAGGTACCTGTGGCTATTATCGTCAGGGCTAAACATACCTTTGTTCCACTGGGATGGGTTCCCCTCTGTTCGTTCTGGGTCTGAGTTGATGGCGGCAGAGCTCAGTGAGTTGATGTAGTATGCCCCTGTCCACCCTGTAGCACTCTACAGTCTCCAGGTGATGTAGCTCCTGGAAGGTTACCCTGGGCCTGAACACTCTTCTCCTTCTCTGCCTAGGCCTATTGTCAGCAGCAATGGCCTCAGCTTCTAGCACATACCTGTGTAGCAGACTTGCAGTAGCCCCTAGCATTCTTACAATTAAAATTCTCCAAGTCTGTACTCCAATGGTGCAGAATATGGGGGAAAATCAGATTGTAGGGTCTATGTCTACTTTATAGTGATGTACTGTAGGTGTTGCCTGCAAGACTGGCAACCTATGATGCATTGCACCTGCCTAGTATATCACTAACTTGGCCCTAGTTTAGGTTAATCATGGATAAACAGTGATTAATACATCATTGACCTTTTACATACTTTTAGATACTCTCAGCACAGTGGCACACTACACAAACAGGTGAAAACATGTGCCTTGTAGGTAAACAAAGCTTACATGTCAGTGGACATACCACCCCAGACTTGCAAGTTCAACACAGCATTGTGCAGTGCAAACACGTGAAAACGCATGCCTCGTAAGTAAACAAGACTTAGCACTCAAGGCACACCCCCTTCAGACTTGCATGCTCAGGATGGCGGTGCACCATGCAAACAGGAGCAGCTGTGCTCCAATCAGCTCAAAAGTTAGTGGACTCTTTTGATGTCAGCTATCTCCTCTGTGGACACCAACATGATTCTCTGCCTACACAGAGGGGATCTGCAGACATGATTACCCCATTATGCATTTCAGTAACTCCCCCTCATTTGGCTAGGGATCCATGCTCACACCTTGGATGCTACATACTTCCATGCACTACCACATTAGCAACAGCACCAATGCACCGTTGTAAATACTGCATGAAGGATCCTGTAATACATTTCTGTCTCATATATTAATTTTGATTTTTCCACACTTTGTTTTATTTTTTATATGGCACTGTGGTACACCATGCAAACATGCCCAGATTATTAAAAAAAAATATTTTAATATATATATATATATATATATATATATATATATATATATATATATATATATATATATATACTGCAACATTTGAAACACAAAGAGGGTAGCTTCACTCATATATGTGTCTGGTATTCCATTTCTTTCCATCTAACTACATTTTTACAGCCCCTTTTGTCTTTTCACAGTCCTGTATACGAAACTTTTCCGTGTACACTACGGACACTGACACGGGGTCTGCAGGGCTGCCTATCTGCTTGCTGGATCCCTCTACCTGCCTTATTTGCTGAGATTCATCTGCTTATGAGGTGATTTGCATGCCATGGAACTTCCCGTGTTTGGGCATGCATGCGTGCCACCCAGCAGTGCTTACTGGATTGCAAATATGCTTATTTTCATATAAGCACCATAGGATGATGCCTACAGGGTAAATAAGAAAGTGTAGACTTCATTAAATTCCCTCATACTCTGAAATCACAACAAAAGTTAATAGGTTCATAGGTAATTACTACATAAAGGGCTTTTATAAGCCTAACCATGCTTCACAAATGTAACTGACAGGTTTTCACTGTGCTCATTTTATTGGAGGGAGGGATATAGCTTGAGTATAGGTGACTGAACATTTATGAGCTTCCTTTTTCTAACAGGGACATAGTTGGCCAACCAGGGTTAACTTTTACAATTCCACATTCACTGATAGAAGTTGCAGTTGAATAACTATGGGAATAACTATGGATAAGGCTTTGAAGTGGTCTGCATAGGGCATGTTGTCTGCATCTTGTATTCTTTTTGTGAGGAACCTCTGTGGATTTTCTAGTTGTTGCATACACCTTTTCAGGTACAGTTGGAATGGAGCATTGCACTCAATGACTGGTCTAATGAGGGCTGAGTACAATGAAACTACATGCCATATCCTTGTGTATAAGTTGTGCAAGATAAAATAATTTCCTTACTACAGCATGCACATGATGGTCAAAGGTCCAATCATGTCTATATGCTTTCCCAAATCCCTAACTTCAGGGTCAATTCTTACTTGTGTATTATCAATGCAGTAATGTCCAGAGGTGGCTGCCTTTCCAAAAAATACTATTATTCATTTTGTGCCATTTTTGACTGTGACTCTGGCACCAGTTACTGGTCTGTGTCCGACCTTCTTGGATGATGCTTGTGTCTTTAGGAAATTCTATGATGCACCTAGTTTGCAATCATGTGCAAACTTGGTGAGCTAAAGCTCTTTGACACTAGCCTTGACTTCAGAGAACTGGATGCCAAAAAGGATAAGCCATAGCACCAAGCCCTGGGGGCTATGTTAGTGACTGGCCTTTTTGTGGGGGCAGACTCACCTTTCTTGACTTGTTGGTGTAGGATCAAATACCTAGGTTCATAGGTGTTTACTAGACTAATGACCACACAGGCCTTTTTGTAAGCCTATCCATGCATCCCAGATCTCTGACAAGTTCTGGTACACTTGATAAGTGTAAACACTCTTGGGATGTGAAACAGTTACTAGCAGATGCCTGGGAGATTAACCATTTGCAGGTTGCCTGTGCCCATTAGAGATACATATGCCAAACCATGGATGAATTTCCTGTTCCCCATCCAACTAGGTTAGAGAGGAGCGCTACTTCACATGGATGGGGAGCCTGTTCCAGAGAAGGGGTAATTTCCAGGATACATACCACAGTTTAAGTCTTTAGAACAGGTAATTATGGTACTGTTTGTTTTGTGGATATACAAGAGGTCCATCAGAGTGGTTTCTGACAATGCCTTGTATGCCAGATATAGATCTCCCCTCAACAGACTGTAGGAGACAAAATACCAGGGATAGGGCCTTGAGGCAGTCTGCATAGGACATGTTACTTATGTCATGCATTCTTTTAGTGAGGAACTTCTATGGACATTCCAATTGTTGGATACAGCTGGTATGTACACACCATACAGGACATTGCACTCAATGATAGGTCACATAAATGCTGAGTACAGTGGAACAATGACTTCCTTGAACCTAAAGACCATACCTTTGTTTATAAGGTACACAATGTAGAATGATTTCCTCACTACTGCAGATATGTGATGATCAAAGGCTAGATTACGGTCTATGTGTGTCCCCAAGCCCCTGACCACTGCATCAACACTTAAGGCTGTATTGACAATATGATAGTTACTAGGGGTGGATGACTTCCTGAAGGATATTATTATGCATTTCTTGGCATTCAGTTTTAGTCCATGGCTCTTGCACCAGTTGTTTATCTGTGTCATCCCTTCCTGGAGAACATTTGTGTCAGTGAGTGATTCAATGACAGCTCCTAATTTGCAATCATCTGCAAATTTAGTCATCCAGAAGCCATTGACTTTAGCCTTGAGAGAATCAAACCCTGTACCTTGAATCTGTGAAATAAATACTTTAATTGTTAAACCAACCTCCCCACCCCCACCGTGATTGCACCACTGTTTTGTACACCTCACTTATTTGGCAGTCTTCTGTCATATGGAACAAGTGACACTCTGTGCTAGTTGGCTGCAGTCTTTCTAATTTCAGCTTTGACCTCTACATTCAGACTTCCCTTCTCCTCATACTTAAATCTGTTAAACTGTTCCATTATTTTCCCTTCTATCTGAATTCTCAGTTTCTACTGATCCCCCATTTACTGCCATTACAACTGTCTTATTTGTACTCAGTATCATCCCATGTACCTTCAGTTAGCATTATTCCCCTACCCTTTGTTAAGTTTTTACTCAGAGTCTGCCTGTAATGCCACACTGTCTACATACAGCAGCTTTGTTGATTTACCCTACTGACCTGTTTGCTAATGCAGTCCTTCAACAGTATGAACTGCAGTGGGCTCAGAGCTGAACCCTGATGCACACTCATGCCCACTGAGAACCCCTTTGTGAGGCTGAACACTGTTCCTACTGGAGTCATTGGGTCCTTGTACATGGCTTTCTCTAATTCTACCAATGTTTCTGAGATTTTGAATCACTAAAGGACTGCCCAAATCAGCTGTCTTGGGACCTTGTCATATGCTTTCTCCAACTCTAGGAATACCCAGTTGGATTCCTTCCTCATCTCTAGCTTTTTGTCTACTATCTCTCACTGCAAACATTGGTTCATTTGTGCTGTATCCTGATCTGACTCCAAACAGCTCATCCTCCATCTTACTTTCAACTACTCTGTGTATTTGTTTATCAGTAACCCTCTCCAGAATTTTCATGTACTGTGACAGGAATTTGATACCGCTGTACTGCCCACATTTGTGAATGTCCTCTTTTTTTTTCAACACTGGCACTAGTAAGCTTATTCTACAGTCATCCAGGATGCAACTTTCTCTCCACACTAGTATGAGCACCTTCAGGAGCCACTTCTCCCCTATTTCACCCAACATCTTTATCATATCTGCTGTGACCTCATCTGAACCTGCTGCTTTCCCTGACTTTATTTTCCTTAGTGTTGGTCTTACTTCTTCTATGCAGGGCTCCTCCTCTTCTCTCATCATAGGCTGTGCGGGAACACCACAGCTTCTGTGGGATTTTCTTAATTCAGAAGCTGCTGTAAGTACTCCTTCCATCTGCCTTTGATGTCCTGTAGACTAGTGAGCAGGTTGTTACTCATATCCACTGTGAAGGGTGTCTATCTTATTTATCTTTCTGTCTTTGTCTTGCAAGCTGATATATCTTCTTTGTGCCCTCTACTGAGTCACTTTTCAGAAGCTGGTAGAGTGTCTCTGATGCCTTGTCCTTTGCTATTGCAACTGTTCTCTTGGCCTCTTTGTTAGTCAACCAATATTCTTTCCTAACCTGTCCGTCATTTCTATCTCTCACCTTTCTTTTGATGACTTCCTAGATTTTTGCATTTTACAACCAGCTTTCTTTATATACTTTATTGCCATATCTGGCTCAGCCACATATCTGTTCTGTAGTCCTCATATATGTTATTTTGAGGCACTGCCATTCTTCTTCAACTCCACCTATTTCCTCTTTTTGTTGAGGTGCTAGGGCCCTGTAATTCCTTGAAATGTTGTACTTTCTCTCTAGTCAACTTCCAGGACTTCAACCTGGTGTCTGATGACCTTGGAGTTTTTCCTGGCCACTACTTACAGCTAATTGTGGCAATCAGTGGTTTATACTGTGGATCAACTGTTTCTCTGGAGATGATTTTGCAATTACTAAGTCTACCACTGCCTTTTTCTTACTAGGAGGATGTCTACCTGAGTTGCATGTAGGCTAATCTTCTATATGATCTTGTGACTGTCTTTCTTTTTGAGCCATGTATTGGTTGCTATCAAGCCATTTGTCAAACAGAAGTCTAGAATGGCCTCTCCTTCTTTATTCCTGTTGCTCCACCCATGTTGCCCCAGGCAGTCCTCATTTCCTGCTCTGTCTGTACTGATATTTGCATTTAGGTCACCCATTATCAGTGCCAGTTCATGCTATCCTGCTTTAACTAGAATGTCCTGCAACTGATGCCTGAATACACTATTTTCCTCACAATCACAACCCTGCTGTAGGGCTCAGGCTGAGATTATGAATACTGCCCCATCATTTAGATGAAGTCTGATTGCCATGAGTCTGTCACGAATTCCAATAACAATCTTTACTGCCTTATGAAGCCTCTCCCTCACCACATTTCCCACACCATTTCTAGCCTGCTTTCCTCCTCAGTCATAGACTGCGGATGCCAAGCCAAGTGGCTTTGCTGCTAGTTGAGGAAGAGGTCAAAGCTAGAATCAGAGGGGCTGCAGCCAACTGGCATAGAGTATCAGGGTGTAGTCTATGACAGAAAAATGCCAAAGAAGCTGAAAAGTAAGGTGTACAAGACAGTGGTGCGACCAGTACTACTGTATGGTACAGAAACCAAGCAGTAAAGGCAGAACACTTGAACAAGCTAGAGGTGATGGAAATGAAGTGCCTGAGAAAGGTGATAGGATGTACACTGTGGGACAGATGAAGAAATGAGGACATAAGAGCAGAAGCCAAAGTAGCTCTAATTGCAGAAAAGATCAAATAGAACAGATTAGGGTGGTTTGGGCACATGTGTAGAAAAGCAGAAGACAATCTGGTGAGGAAGATTTGGGACAGACAAGATGAAGGTAAGAGGAAGCGAGGACGTCCAGCAAAGAGGTGGATGGATTGTGTGAAAGAAGATCTGTGACAGTCAGGCATGAGTGTTGAAGAAGGCAGGAGTGTGGCACTAAATCAAGAGAGTTGGCGACAGTTAACACAATACCCCGACCCCATGTAGAAAAATGGGAAAAAGGGGGTGATGATGATGATGGCTTTGCTGCACTGCCCTTCCATCTTGTGTCTTGGATACATAGGATGTCTAGCCTCCTCCTTGGATCCATAGGATGTCTAGCCTCCTCCTTACCATCATGTCATCTACTTCTAAGCTCCTTCTTGTCAGGGAACCTGCACTGAATGTAGCAATTCTCAATTCATGTTTGGCAAATTGATTAGTTTTACATCCTTCTTTGGCTCAACAAACTTATCCCAGGTAACCCAAGCTGGGAAAATGGACACCGACCAGTCAGCTTACTGACCCAGGGCTACTGGGCTTTATGGCAAGCACTCACTGGCCAACAGGGGCACATACACCCTTCCCACCATTAGCATGGGTCCCTAGCATAGGTTGGAGTAGGCTGGTTCATCCTACTTATCACCATCACTGGAGCAGAGGTCATTGATGACAACTCCTCGGACCTGAAACTCAGTCAGATCTGACAATGCCTGAGTTAAATGACTCTGTGCAATGAGTCCTGGAGCCAAATAAATGTGGAATGTTTCTCTCTGGGATACAGGATCCAGAAGGCACAACTGTTCTGAGGAAAACAATGTTGAGATACGGACCAGTGAGGGAGCCTGGATGGGTGAACTGGGTGGAACCAACTGTATATGGATTCGAAAGGGATGGAGTGACCCCCTTCTCAATCTGGGTCTTGACAAATTTCTGCATTAGGTAATCTAAAGCTGCCTCTGATGTGCTCCTATAAGACCTGAAGGACCACACAGAAAGTTCAGAGAGTGGTCTGGAAGGAGGACGATCCAATTTGTTAGAAGCCAGATTTTTAGGAAAATCTTGAATTGTAATGGTATACATAGTTTGTGGATCTGGAGGAGGAGCAGGAGTATAGGTGGGAGTTCAAGCCCTATCCTCCTCAACTATAGGAACCTTTGGAGCAGGAGTCAGGGACAAATTTCACTTGACCTCTTTTACAATCCAGACTCCTTGATTTTTTGCAGATTTCTCTATATATATATATATATATTTTTTTGGCTCTGGATCTGGCAGAAGGAGAAGCTCTGGGTCCAATGGAAGTACAAGCTTCACAAGAAACAGAGATGTGTTAAACTCTTAATCAAACAACATACAAGTCATGAAGCTCCTGAGGTGGAATCTTATGCCTACACTTGACATGCTTTTTAAAACTAATCTGTTTCTCATAGGTTGTTAATAGGCTAATGACTTCTAGGGCCTTTGTAACCCTAGCCATGTATCCCGCTCCAATTTGATCTAGAGTACCTTGGATGTCTATTGGGAGGAAGGGTACATTAGTAAGGAGATGGCTAAGGGATTTGTGTGTGTGTGTGTGTGTGTGGGGGGGGGGGGTATCAATTGGAGAACATTTTATTTACAGACAGCCTCTGTCACTCAGAGACATGGAAGCTAGGCCAGAGGTGAATTTGCGACTTCCCATCCAGTGGTCAAGATTTCTTTTGAAAAGGGTCAGGGATGAACTATGCTTCACATGGATGGGAAGCCTATTCCATAAAATGGGGGGGGGGAGACTCTTTGAGTCACATATCTGTCCTATTTATGTCACAAGTGAAGTTCTAATCATTGGATCTAGTGTTTCTAGTGCTTTTTTTTTTTTATGAATGTGCAAAAGATCCATCAGGGCTGGATCTGAGGACGCTTAGTAAGGCAGGCACAGTGATAGGATCTTAGGTGGTCTGTGTAGGACAGGATATTCATGCCCTGGATTTTTCTGGTGGGTAGCCATTGTTGGTGTTCCAACTGTTGCAAGTGTCTGGTTAGGTGCATGCCAAAGGGGGCACTGTACTCAATGATGGGTCTGATAAGGACTAAGTAGAGTAGCACTATAACTTCCTTGAATCTTGATGCAGTACCCTTACCAATAAGTTGGGCATCATCGAAAGATTCTCTTATTATCTTTGCTACATGATGGTTGAAGGCCAGATTACTGTCTACAAATGTTCCCAGATCCCTAACTACCAGGTTGACTTTTAGGGATTTTTTTATCACTGGAGTAATTAATTTGGGTGGACAATTTCCCAAAGGGAATTTTAATGCATTTCTTGGCACTGAGTTTTAAACCAAGGTTTTGGCATGAGTGACTTGTCTGTGTTAGACCCTCTTGCAAGATGGTGGTGTGGCAGGAATGTATGTTAGCTCACAAATTACACTCATCTATGAACTTGGTGAGCCAAAGGCTTTGGCATTAGCCTTGACTTCCAAGAAGTAGATGTCAAACAGATGCAGGCCCAGCGCAGAGTCCTGAGGTACTCCATTGGTGACCAGTCTCTTGGTGGAGGTGGTCTCACCAATCCTGACTTTTTGGGTCCTATCTGTGAGCCAGCCAGCAATCCAGCAATTTATGTATCCACAGTGAATAAATTCTAAACAAGACACCAATTAATTACCCATCAAGAGCAGGAAATGTCCAATGTACATGGACTTGTAAGAGAAACTCTACATATCTAATAAACTGTAAATATAAATGTAAGAAGGTTAAGTGCACATTAAATCATTTAACAATATCTAACAATTAGCACACTATGTATAACAAGATAACAGCATGTGCAAACATCTATTAATCCTAATTACTGATACCCAGAGGGATGGAAAATGGTGAACAATGCCAAAGAAGAGTTAGGTACAAAACCTTGACTGGAAAATTCCAGTAAAAGTGATAAAGGACCATACCAGAGTGAAGATAAGGCTATATTCTAGCTAAAGAAACAACTTTAAATGATAAAAACCTCTAGATAAAGAAACCACTTTAAATGATAAAAACTTTATGCAATTAGTTATCTAAAATGATAGTGCACTTATCTACTTCAGATTATGCTTCTGGTTGCAAAGGCAGAAAATTAGATCTGTCCTAACTAGGGGAAAAGGTACAGTATAGGAAGCAAGATTTCTTAAAGAGGCTCAAGGCTGCAGCACCAATTCTGCTGGATTGGGTCCAAACAGCAGCTCACAGACCTACATATCAAATTGGATAGAGTGAATAAAAAGGAATGCTACCATTGTGCTACTCATAAAATCCCAGCTGACTCTACTGAATGTGTGAAGACCCACCAAGAATAGTGGTGTTTTCTTACATTCAGCTTTCCATGTGGATCATCATTGTTATAGTAATGTTGTCACATGTTTGCCAACCCTCCACAAAACCTCACTAATCCATATTTATCACTTCTGGCACTACATTTGCCATTCCTTTAGTTAATATTGATGTAAAGCATTATAATTATGATTTAAAAATTGAAAATGGTATACTAAAGCTAGGTCTAATGGGTCTTTAACAACACTCGGTAATACAGCCATCACAGCTTAAGATTTTAGCACAGTCCCTCCTTTTAAAGTATTGTTAAGCAAAACTTTTCTTCATGCCTAATTTCCCAACATCCCCAGGAATACCACATGCTCCTATCACCATTTTTATCACATCATTTCCTAACTTGGGTATTCATTCCTGAGCCTCGTCTTCCTCTATCCTTGGCATAGACAAATCTTCCATAAGTATTATTATGTGTGCCTTTTCTTGTCTTCCCCATTGCTCTGCTTTATACAAATGTTCATAGAATTTCCAAAATATGTCTACTGCCTCTCTATAGGCTCTTTGATTGTTTTTCTTGTCGTGTGCTCCCAAATTTGGCAACAACCCTTTCTACCTTCTATTGTATAACTTGTTGTGCTTAGAGTTATTGTGTTCTGAAGTTATCAAAAATATTTGCTTCCCTTCTGCAATATTTTAACCTTGCCAACCGCTCTAAATAATTAATTTTACTTCCTTCTCATATCTCTTTCTCTGTTATTACAACCATACTTTTAAATTTCATTTTTATTTTGTCCTACTTCTTAGCTATACATTCTAAAGAAATTTATATCATCCCCAACAACTCCCAGATCAATTCCATTGCACATTCCTTATATACCTCAATTTTAATAGATAACAAGGAAAGCAATAGTGCTTCATTTTTACTTCACTCTCCTACATTTTCATCTTGTCTTTATTGTTGCATGATCTGCAATCATTATTGGATGTATTTCAAAGCTTTCATTAAATAGCCATCCCATGCGCCTGTAAAAAGTTATTTCTTTTTTTGTTCCTCTTCTGCTTCATCCATTCTGCCTTACCCAATGCCTCATTCATCGCCAGATGGACCTGCCTCTCCTACATCCCCTGGACTACCACCATTCTAAAATTGGGGACAAAGCAAACCTAAAGGCATCCCTGGAGGCATGCTGTTGTCTGCTTCTGCTGCAGGATTTTTCAGTTATGACTTACCCTTTGGTTCCCCTCTCCACTGCTTACATCTGAGGGATACTTCCCTCTATGGACCATGTCTTCCCACATGGATCACCTAGATGAACACCATTCCCCAGAGGTGGGCATACCCATCCCTCCCTGCCAGCATCTCACATGCCTGAGCAGTTAATTGAATTTAAGGGGTCACTTGGGATGCAGTTAGGGCTTTATTCCTCTATGCCATGGCACTGGCCCTTTGTGAAATATAATTTCTATCCGACTAATGAACAACAAAACACCACCAATTCATGAACAATAAAAACTTATAAAAATCAAAAGCGTGAAATTGGACCCACAAATGACTGCTTACACTGGTTGTTTAGTTTAGTGCTTTGCAAACTGATGGGATTTCCTACCCCAGAAGCCCTCAGCTGGCCCAACCACCAGAAAACTTCCTCCTCTTCCTCATCCTGAAGCTGATGGACACCCTGACCAACATCAAAATGTACTGGTATAAAGGAAGTCAGCTGGCAACACAATCCCAGCACTTTCTTACCCCAACAGTAGGGAGCCCCTAGTCGGTAACTCCAGGGTATAGGTCAGAAAATAGTCCAAACAAAGGAGGAGGGAACAACCTGGATCTAAAGAGGAGAAAACCCATCCCAACTTTTTGCAATCAATGATTCAAGCATTCATAAAGACCATCAAGTTACTAACTTTCCTTAATCTATATGGAAGAGCATTTCATAGCAAGCCAGTTTGGCAATTAAAAAATCTTTCTCTTAAAACAGTATTATATAAAAAGGAACATCCACAAATCCGTTTTTACTCCTGGTGCCTACTGTGCGATTACTGACTTCCACTCCTGGGTTAACTGCCAGTTGTTCATAGCAAACACATTTATTCATCAGTATCAGATCGCCCTCCTTATTTGCCTGTAATTGACAATAAACAATGACAATCTTTCTAGTGTGGTCGTATAGTCCAGTTCCTTAACTTGAGGTATTTGTTTTGCAAAATACCTCCGAATTCTTTCTAACTTTTTCAGCTGAGCCTTATTATGTGAGCAGACTGATACACAATACCTAGTGTATAGCCTAACTACAAATTTGTATAGGGTAAAAGGATTTGCTTGTCCTTGCTAACAACTGCATGCAAGACGTCTTTGATAGCTATATAACATTTCCTAACCACCATCTTTAAATTATCTTCAAGTCAAAGTTTACACCATACTAGCAACCCCAAATCCCTTACTGTATTCACATTATCCAAGATTGTATTGTTCAAAGTAAAAAAAATAAATAACATTGTTAGAGCCAAAATGGAGTACTCACTTATTGTATAACACACCGCACTAACTTTGTAAAATAAGTGGAGTACGATCTGATAATCAAATTGCAGTGACAGCCAGCTGAGATTATCTCTCCATTTGTTACCAGACAACAGTAATGTATAGTAAAGTTTTTTTTACTTCTGCTTGTGGAGTCTAATAGCCAAACACATTTAAGTTCGTACACTGCTTAAATCTCCTTCATGTTTCTGGCATCTTCAGTATATCTCATTTAAGGAAGAGCACTGATATGGCTAAATTCTTTAATGATAAGTAATCATACCTTTCAGCTCCTAACCACAAGAATTCTGGGCAAAAACAAAAATAATCAAGGGACAAAGGCTCAAAATCAGGAATGTGTTTTAAACATTGATCTTATAAATGTAGAAAGTTCCAAGAACAAAGATTTTGCATTAGCATGCATTTTCTGAAAGACATGAAGTCTGAAACTCAAATGTCTGGCATACTTTAATGACTTATTTTCTCTGTGGTTTGCAAGAAAATCTTAAATTTTATAAGGAACAGACCAACAATATGAGGCAAAATTTGTACATTCTACAAAAGTCTGGACATCTGAGATGAGAGATATGTAAGAAATCTTTGGCTGTTACTATCCCATTTTGACTACTGTAACACAGTGTTCTACACACGTGTGGTTCTCAGGATTTTACATGTGTTTTGCCTAAGTTTACTTCACCCTACTACACAGAGGCAGTATGTATAATTGTGACTGTATTACTTGACAATCTAAATTCATGAACATAATGGCAACTCACACTGGCTTATGCAATAATTACTATTTGGTAAATTTTCATCAAATATGGCTAATTCACAAACAATGAATTACTTTGAAGAGTGAACTTGGGCTTCTGATAATTTATACCTTGCTTTTGGCCATCTGTGGCATTATTGCTGACATTGTGCAATGCTCTAGGTGAATCTGGTTTGTATAACATACTAGCTTTAACACTTTGCATCTAAACTGCTTCTGTAGTTTTCTAGAATTAAGCCAGGGATTGTATATTGGTATGCCTTTCTACTCTACACTGAGTCTTGAACACCTGCTGAGTTTAAGAATTTTACCTAAGGGAGCACACACACACACACACACACACAGACACACACAGACACACACACACACACACACACACACACACACACACGCACACACGCACACACACACACAGACACACACAGACACACACACACACACACACACACACACACACACACACACACACACACACACACACACACACACTCACACACACACACACACAACAATACTTCCTCTTAGTGAACAGTGGATTTGACTTCCATGCACAGACTGCCTCTTGTCTCTGTGTACATTATCTAATACAGTTTGGCTATGCTATTAGCATCTTCCATATATGTGATATTACAAAAGCATTTGGTGACAGAAGATCCTTATGTGAAATTAGGATATGATTTTTTGCCAGGGCTAAATGCATTTTTGTTTGTCTTGTGTCTATTATTCAGTGATGAAAACATAAACAAAAGATAAAAAAGACAAGAGATTTGTGTTAGAAATTTAGGAAGTGTAGCTGATACTTCCATGCTGGAGAACAGTACCTCCTTCTTCATATTGTGATGCAGATAGAAGACACATACAGAAGAACACAGCTTTAAATTTTACCTATTACAAAAACTAAATAATAATGCATTTCTGGGTAAAGTTGAAGATTTAAAAACTAATTAAGGAAATAACTTACCAAAATTATAAAACATACAGGTCCCATGAAGCTCCATATGAAGCCTCTTTCCAGACTTAGCCAGCATCTAAAACAGAAAGCAATGAGGTAGGATTAATCAGTCCATGCAAAAAAAAAATCCTTATTGGCAACAAATCCAGGACATCTAAAATTATGGTTTATATAAATCATGAGCAGCAATCAAGCACTGAATATTATTGTAGAATTCACTGTATATGATTGATATGTGCATTCAGTAACACAATCATACCATAATGAAGTCCTGCCATTTAACAGAAAACATACCATTTACTTCAAAAATTATTATGAATGCCAAGTATATATCAACTCCCAATAGGCTGGATTCACAAATGCCCATACATAGTGCATCGCGCACACAATAGTGTGCTGTTTGGTATTTACTAAGCAGCTCTGTGCTTAGAATCCATTACCAAAACAAGGCTAATGGTCAATACGTACCTATCAAAACGTCATTTATTTGAAGAACATAGGCATTTGTGACCAGTCATTGAAACAAAGGATTCTGACTCTAATTTAGGTATGCTTGTGATGCATCCTTAAAATCCAAGTTTCTCAGTGAGACAAATGAGAAACCATAAAATGTCTGCTTTTAATTGCTTTGGTTAGAATGGCAGCAGTTTTTACTTTATTTTAAAATTCCGATTTTTTTTTGTTCTTTTAGCTTTGGTGCAAAGTGAGAAAAAAGGAAAAATAAAAAAAACAAATAAATAGTATAAGTGATATGATGTAATAATAGCCTCTGTTGTGTTGTATAGAATTAATTTCAATGACCGTATTCACTAAAATGATCCCAAAATAGGATACCTCTATGTCTTTCTGCTTAACCCTGGAATTGATTATATTAAATAAGAGTCCCATGGGGGTCTTCACTTTATGTGGAGAAGTTAGAAGGGGGGCCTTCCTCCCAAAATATGGTCCAAAGGAGTAAAGGACTGGTTGCAAAACAGATATGCTATTTAGCAATAAATTTCCATGACTCTTGTTCACTGCTAATTTTTGAATGTGAAGCAAGCCGATTTATATTTTATATACGTGTGTGCGTGTGTGTGTGTGTGTGTGTGTGTGTGTGTGTGTGTGTGTGTCTGCATACCTACATGCCACATCATGATGAGATGAATGTGCAAGTCAATCTAAACCCAAAAATAAATCAGAAATGGTGCCAACAGATTGTGAAAAAGCATGGATGTGGTGGTATACTGTTGTTTAGTTAATCAGATCCACTACTCATATCATGATAACATTTTTGGCCTTGTAAGTTACCATAATACAGTAAGAAAAAGACAATTATTAAATCATAGAATTTATATTTAAAATCGTTTACTCTCAAGTATCTTATTAATCTGTATTTTCCCCTTTTTCAGAACTTATCAGTCTGCCTTACTTTGTACAAGCTGTTATTAAATAAATACATGTGAACATTACACAAATGCCAAACATACACTAAGAATTGCTGCACTCAATATAGGTTCATCGACAGGACACAGCTTGTAAGTGGCTGGCATGATGTCAGGGAGAAAGCTGGTTATCCTGTATATCCAGAAGACAAGATGGAAGTCCAGTGCAGCAAAGCCACCTGGCTTGGGATCAGAATATACTATTCAGGGGGAGGATAGCGTAGAAATGGTGGGGGAATTATGGTGATGGAGAAAGTTCAGAAGACAATGAGGGATGTCATCAGAATTGGTAAAACGCTCACAGTAATGAGACTCTGGTGTAAGGACTATTCTTAATCTCAGCTTATACTCCTCAATAGGGCTGAGATAGTGAGGAAAGGAGTATAATCATGTAGCAGTTGCAGGACCTACTAGATAAAGCAGAACAATGTAAGTAGGTGTTGATAATGGGAGACCTGAATGCACATGCTCAGACAGATAGAACAGGATATGAGGACTGTCTGGGTCTAAATGGGTGGGGCAACAGGAATAAGGAAGGAGAAGCCATTCTAGACTTCTGTCTGGCAAATATCTCGATGGTGATCAACAAATGATTTGCAAGACAGTCAATCACAAGATCACAAAAATAGTCAACATGCAAGGCAGGTTGACTTTTTCCTAGTAAGGAAAGGGACTGGAGTAGAATCAGCAATTGCAAAGTCATTCAAGTCAAAGAGAGGGCCCAGAGCATAAACTACTGGTTGCTACCATAAGCTGCAAACAGTGGTCAGAAAAGGCTCTAAAGTCAACAGAGACTCGGCTGAAGACCTGGAAGTTGACTGGAGAAAAAGCACAAGAGTTCAGGGAAATACTCAGGGCTCTAGCACCTCAGAAAAAATGAGGAAATAGGTGGATTGAAGATGAATGACAGCACCTCAAAACAGCATGTGTGAGGACTATGAAAATTATGCGGCTGAGTGAGGTATGTAAATAAAGTACATAAGGACAATTAGTGGTGTAATGCAGAAGTGCAAGAAGTCATCAAAAGAAAGAAGGAGTAGTGCAGGAAAAAGTGGGATATGAGATAGAAAGGACAGACCAGCCTAAGAGGGAATACTGGATAGATACAAAGAGGCTGGGAGAGCAGTTACAATAGCAACGAACAAGACATTAGAAGCACTCTACTCACTTCTGGAAAGTGACTCACCAGCTGGGAGAAACAAACTCTATCAGACAAAACGACAAAGAAAGTAGTCATCAGACTCCTTCATAAGGGATGCCAGCACCAACCTGTTCACCAGTCCAGAGGACATCAAAGGCAGATGGAGGGAATACTTTCAGCAGCTTCTAAATGAAGAAAATCCCACAGAAGCTGTACAATGAATCAAGAAGAGGAGCCCAATCTAGAAGAAATAATAACAACACTAAAGAAATGTAAGTCAGGGAAAGCAGCTGTCTCAGATGCGGTAATAGCAGATATGATCAAGATAATGGGTGAGTTAGGGGAGAAATGGCTTCAGAGGGTACTCATAGCAGTATGGAGACATAGGCATATTCCAGATGACAGAGTATAAGGATTCTAATATCAGTCTATAAAAACAAAGAGGACATTCATAACTGTGAGCAATACAGCGGTATCAAATTCCTGTCATACTGCATGAAGGTTCTGGAGAGGATGATCAATAAATGAATATACTGAATAGTAGACAGCAAGATGGGAGATGAGCAGTTTGGATTTAGACTAGGGAGCAGGATAACTGACCTGATATTTGCAGTGAGACAGATAGATGAGAAGAAGCTATAGATAAGCTAAGAGTCTAATTACACATTCAAGGACTTGGAGAAAGCATATGCCAAAGTTCCAAGACATCTGATTTAGGAAGTCCTGCTATGTTTCAAAGTCTCAGAAACATTGGTAGAATTAGTGCAATCTATGTACAAGAAACCAGTAAAACATGTACAGACAGTGTTCAGACACACCTAGGGGTTACCAGTGTGAGTGGGAGTGTGTGTCCACCAAAGTTTAGATCTGAGCCCACTGCTGTTCATTCTGGTGATGGACTTCATCAGCAAACAGGTTGGAAGAGACAGATCAACATAGGTTCATATAGGTTCATAGGTGTATACTAGGCTAACGACCACTAGGGGCTTTATAAGCCTAACTGTGCAACCCAAGTGTGTCCACAACTTATATGTTTTAGATGTTTATATAGGGGTGATTTTTGCTTATGATAAAATTTACTGATTACCTATGTCCATTAGATACATGGGTGGCAGACCAGGAGTGAATTTTTGATTTTCCACCCAATGCTCCAATTTAGGGATGGGAAGCCTATTCCAGAGAAAGGGAATTCTCTGAGATACATATCTGTCTCTCTAACATGTCCTATTTATGTTGCAAGCATATTTAGTCTTTAGAGCTAGTAGTTCTGACTCTGTTTCTTTTGCAGACATTCAAAAGGTTCATCAGAGTGGGGTCCAGGGATGCCTTGTATGCCAGGCATAGATCGCCTCTCAATAGTCTGTGGGAGACCAAGTATAGAGACAGAGCTTTGATGGGATCTGCATAGGACATTGTGTTTATGCCCTGTGTTCTTTTTGTAAGAAACTAATTCCAGACATTATATTTACTGCATGTGTATGGTCAGCTACATACTGAAGGGGGAATTATACTCAATGATGGGTCTAATGAGGGCCAAGTATAGTAATGCAATGACTACCCTGGAACTAGATACCATGCACTTACTTATAAATTAAGCAACATAGAAGGATTTCTTTACTACCTTGGATACATGTTGGTCGAAGGCCAGGATACTGTCAACATGTCTTCCCAGATCCCTGACTAGTGGGTCAACTTTTAGGGGTGTTTTATTCATGAAGTAGTTTCCTGTGGTGGCTGACTTCTCAAAATTGCTATAATGCTTTTCTTTGTATTGAGTTTTAATCCATGGTTTTGGCATTGTCTGTGTTATGCTTGTAAGATGTTAGTATCTTGGACGGACTCTTGGTCAACCAGTGACCATTGACATTAACCTTGACTTCTGAGAAGGAGATGTCAAAGAGGAGCTGGCCCAGCACAGAGCCTTGGGGGACTCTGCTCTCTCTTTGAGAATGTGGTCTCACCAATCCTAACTTCCTATCTTTGAGTCAGCTGGTGTGTTATATGAGGGTTTATGCCTAATTCTGTATGTTTGTTAAGAATGCCATAGTAGCATATTGTATCAAATGCCTTAGCCAGTTCAAGGTAGACAGTATGTACTGTTTTACCCTTATCCATTGCCTTGGTGACCTTCTGAAAGACATCCACCAGGTTCAGTAGACATAGGTTCATAGATTAGTAGTAAGCTAACTGCCCTTGCAAGCCATTTTAAGCCTAGCCAATCATCCCTTGTGAGACTCAAACCCCACACCTTGTGTTTGTAAGGCAAACACCTTAACCATTAGGCCACCCTCCCAACCCTTGGGAGATGCCTTCCTTTGTCCAAGCCAAACTGGGATGGATCAACTGTCTGAAGGTCTCCTATGTCTTTATTGATCATTTCCATGATAATTATTTTTCTGGGATATATTGATGATCACCCTTATGAAGAGGGATGACTGCTGCAGCTCTCCATTCTCATGGCATGAAGCCTGTTTTAAGACTATAGTTAAATAGTTATTCCAGTGGACCTAATAGGTCATGTTTTAGACTATACAGGACGCATCTTGAGATATTATATGTGCCCATTGAGACTTTGTGTTTGGGCGTGCTGTCTATTTATAGCTGGAGGGGTTATGTTTGAAGGCATTTCATGGGAGGTTTCCAGGGGTGAGTGGGGGGTAAAGTTGGAACTGAATTTGTCAGCCAGCAGATTCTCTATATAGAGTGGCTCAGTAAATGAGCCACTTCTACTTGCTGGCTTTGAGGTTTCTGACTTAGCTAAAGAAGGCCTTATTGTTGTATTTTGCCTGGGAGGCTACCTTGACCTCAAAATTGGATTTATTAGACATAATTAGCATTCCTAGCTGCCTGTTTATTTTGATGAGAGAGCTCTTATCTTTATAGGAGTTACACTTCCTGATTTTAGCTATGTTTTTTTTCTCTTTTGTTATATAACCTGTATATAAACTGGCTCTCTAACTGGCAGCTGATATTAAACCCTAACAAAACAAAGTTGCTTCTTTTCTCCCCCACTTGTAGTCTTCCTCACTACTCTTTACCATAAAATCTAATAATGGTGCCATTATCTCCCCAGGTGCGCAAACCAAACTCTTAGGCATCACAATAGACAACACCCTCAAATTTGATATCCATGTCAATCAAACTATCAAAACCATTAACAAAAAACTTGGCTCCCTCCATAAGATCAAACCTTTCCTTATTCCAATTGCTAGGACTGTTATTGCTCATTCTCATCTACTTTCCACTTTTCTCTACGCCTCCCCTCTACTCACTAATTTGAACAAATCCACTCTTAGCAAACTCTCCAGCTGTTATAACCATATTGCTAGATTTGCAACAGGCACAGCCTATAGGACCCACCACTGTCACAACCTAAATCTTCTGGGTTGACTATAATGGCCTATCCTACTTCAGTACAACCAGCTTATAATTTCCCATAAAGTTCTCAACCACCCTGATACTACGCCTGCACTTAAAAATATCACCAACCCATATAGCAACCTGAGGTCACTTCGCTCTTCTAATAAACTGCTGGTTCAAACATCCAAAATCAACAACTCTGCTTGCTGGGGACTCTCTGTTTGCTAACTCTGTTGGCAAAACCTGGAACTCTCTTCCTGCTAGTCTTACTCTTGAACCCTCTTTTACTCAGTTTAAAAAAAGCCTCAAGCTAGACTTTAAAACTCACTGACTATGCCCTAGTTCAAAACCTGACTAGATCCTCCTCTATAGTCTGTAATCATGTTACATTGCCTAGTCAATTTGTCAACACTGTTTGAAAATGTATGATTATATTACCTGCTTGCTCAACTGGAGCCTGTAAACTGTGTGTAACTTGTAATCATTTTGTGATTTTTACTGTATGTTCTACCTTGGAGCCTTTCTCCCTGGGCCTTGGCTGAAAATGGACATGTATCCAGTTGGACTATCCCAGTCAACAAATGCCAAATGAAAATAAAATAAATAAATAAATAAATAAATCTGGGATGTCATCAGGGTGATTTGTTTTGGGAGTTAGTTTTGGGCTTACTTCTGGTCGGTACAGTAGCCTCAATGCAGCCACTAATATGGTTATACAGAGTTTCTGTGAACAATTTTACATAGGCTGCTGTGTTTTCTGTATTTGTAGGGGCACTGAATTTTGACAAACTATTGCTTAATAAAAGGTTCCTTGCCTTGGAATAGTTCTTAACTGTTATTGGGTTTACTGGAGTTACAGAGCTGATTTTGATTTCGAAGGAACAGCTTTATGGTCAGACCTTACCAGGAAAGACATGACATTGGGGATGGTACAGCATTCTTCCAAATTTTTGAGTACAAGGTCTAGTTTGTTGGAACATCTATTGGGTGTATACACTAACTGATTAAGGGTGGCTGTATTTACTAAGTCCAAGAATCTCTGTGTCTTCAGATTTCAAGCCATGTAGGATTCCCAGTCTATAGATGGGTAATTAAAGTCCTCCATAAGTAAGGTGTTAGGTTGGATGGTGAGTGTCTCCAATAGATTTAAGTTGGTGCTATGGGTTTCATGGGACATAGAGGGTGAGATATATCTTGCTAGGACATGGCACAGGATTTTATCTGTGGTGACCTTCACATGGAGAAACTCCAGTGTATTGTCCTGTCTAACCAAATCTGGAGGTATCATTATTACTGATGTATACCAAGACACTTCCAACTTTAGTCCCCATCTGTGCAGCTACTGGTCAAAAGCATGGAAGCCACTGAAATCTAGTACTACTGAAGTGGTGTCTGCAGCTTTAAACCATGTCTCAGTAACTGCATAGGTGTCTATAGTTTATTTATTTATTTTTATGTAGGGTCTTGGTATTGAGCAATAATAACACTCTGATGCTCAGCTGAGTTGAACTTTGCTACATTGGTAGGTTTGTTAGCTTAGCATTGCCTAAAAGGCTCTATAGGGAAGGATAAGGTTTTAGCCAGTATTTAAATGCCTAGAGGGGATAGGTTCAGACCATCCCTGACAAAGCAACATGCTTTGTTAACCATGTCTTTGCATGCAGGCAAATATTAAAGCCCTTTAGAATGACACCAGAAACTCAACTAACTGTTAAAATTAATCATCTTTTGTTGGTATTGTGGCATAATTCTTGGTGAAGGTAATATGCTGCTCAGTGCTAGACTGAAACCAGTCTGAGACACATAGTCAGAGAGATCTATAATGTCTCTCTCCATAGTTTAGGGAGGTATGTTTCAGGCCATTTCCACCTACATGGACTATGATATAATCACACTGCCACCTGTGGTGCAGAGACTTGAGTCCATGCATAAGTTGGAGGACTCTGGCTCTGGATAGGCAGCTAACTGTTATCTTCCTCTTGTATAACCTGGTTAGAGGGGCATCAGTATATCTTACAATAGAGTTCTCTATTACTAGAGTCCCGGATGTGTGTTTGCTTGCCCCATGGGCTTTGTAGTTGGGGCTGCACTTATTGAGGCTGTATGTATGATGTTAACTGCTGCTTTTCTTGAGTGCTTTGGGGTTTTCTGAGGATAATATTTGCTGATGGGTGTTCTAGGAGATCTCTTTTGTTTAGGAAGATTGCATTTAATTGCATCAGCATATGATGGTCATTGTGTGTCTTGTGTTCTGTGTGGGGAGGGCTGTGTGTGAGGTTTTGACAACCTGTGCTTTTATGCAAAAGTTTAGCCTCTAATGACATTGTGTATGTTTACCTCTTGCATACTGTATCAGTTACTTTAAGGATTAAATGGTTGTCTGTAAACCAGACAAAATCGCTACATTGTTTCAAGATACTAATATCCACAAAGCTGGCTACAGAGAAATTAGAAATTGAATATTCATGTTGTCTGGTCCCCTAATTGGTGAGATATAAGAGTGTGGCATATGTGAGTTAACAGAAGACTATCAAGGGTGCATTTTTGGAGGGGGCTGGTGGCAGACTAAGCTATAAAATACAAAATTTAGAAATATTTGCTCTCCATATGCGACTAGCTGCTGATTTTGTCACTGTGCAAGGTATTTGTTTTTTACTGCTTTACAGGGTTCCGTTTTATGGGCAGTTCTAAAGGGAAATGTGTTTCTAGATGTTTGCATCTGTACAGGGCACTGGCATGGTGAGCAGCTTGGAACAAATCTGCCTAATTTATACCAACACTGGAAATACAGAAAACTAACTACTGAGGCCTTTGGCCAGTAAAAAGACTACACTTAGAGCCCTTTTGTGTACTTCCCAACTCAGATAGGCCACACAAACACTGACTGCCACTAGATGAAAAATCCCAGTCCTTCTAATGTAAAAACACAGTAAAAGAGTGTCCTAAGTGAAATTCTACTACAAACAAACTTACATTTCTGTAAAGAGGCAAACTTAACCATCCTGCTTAGGAACCTGTTACCAAAGGAGGCAAGAAAGTTTCAATCCATCTATCTTGCACTATGGTTTTGAGAATCTACCTACCTGGTGAAAAGGACCCCCTGCAAACAATTCTAACCAACTCTTCCATATGAAAATAAACTTGCTGTCCTGCTTAGGAACCCTGTTACCAAAGGAGGCAAGAAAGTTTCAGTCCATCTATCTTCTACTAGGGTTTTGAGAATCTACCTACCTACCTGGTAAAAAGGACCCCCTGCAAACAATTATAACCAACTCTTCCATATAAAAAGAAACTTGCTGTCCTGCTTAGGAACCCTGTTACCAACAGGAACCCTGTTATCTAAACTTAGCGGTAAAGCTGAACACTTGCTTAATAACTTGGGTATGTATATAAACATGCTATCTAGCCAGGATACCCAGCAGCCATACCCCCTCTCTACCCCTTAACTATAAACTTTTCCCTCTCCTTGTGCTGTCTCCCATACCTGTTCACAGAGCCTTCGCAAAACTTTTATCATCTATCTTTGCTCCCTAACTTCTGCTGTAATATATGTTTTGCCCACTAGATGGCACCCTAAACAAGGCTAGTTCCTAGTACAGCTATCTTTTCTCCCCAGAATTGAACTTGATTAAAGAGCAGACCCTAAACTAACAAAGAAAACTAAGGAACTTTTTCCTGCCCATTCATTCCCACTTTATCTGCTACTTTCCTCTGTAATTGCACTCAGCTGTCCCTTACTGTTACTACTACTGTATCCTCCCCTCCATACTTACCCTTACCAACTGTAAGTACCTGCGATTGCCACCCGTCCCGTTGTCAGCGGGACACTCACGGGTTGAGGCCTCTCATCCCGCTTCCCGCAGTCACCAAGCGTGGGACTTTAAAAGTCCCGTTTTGCGATCGCAAAATGGTAATAATTTAATTGCCGTGGAAAAGCCGAAAATACTTCCGGTTTTTCCACAGCAATGCGGCTACGTCACCACCCGGACCTGCAGTTAGAGGGATTCCCTGCTAGGTCCGGGTGGTAATGCAGCACAGTAATTGGCTGCAGGGGTTGGAGGGGGCGGGAACTTGCTTAGAAGAGCCCCATAAAGGTCGCAGCTGTAGAGCACTAAGCTCTATAGCAGCTGCGATCGAGATCTGAATATTCTATCTCCAGCCAGCCCAGCCAGCCAGGATTGAAGCCAGCAAGGGAGTCTGCCTGCCAGCCCAGCCAGCCAGGATTGAAGCCAGCAAGGGAGTCTGCCTGCCAGCCCAGCCAGCCAGGATTGAAGCCAGCAAGGGAGTCTGCCTGCCAGCCCAGCCAGCCAGGATTGAAGCCAGAAAGGGAGTCTGCCTGCCATCCCAGCCAGCCAGGATTGAAGCCAGCAAGGGAGTCTGCCTGCCAGCCCAGCCAGCCCAGCCAGCCAGGAAAGAAGCCAGCAAGGGAGCCTGCCTGCCAGCCCAGCCAGCCAGGAAAGAAGCCAGCAAGGGAGTCTGCCTGCCAGCCAGCCAGCCCAGCCAGCCAGGAAAGAAGCCAGCAAGGGAGCCTACCTGCCAGCCAGCCAGGAAAGAAGCCAGCAAGGGAGCCAGCCAGCCCAGCCACTGCTTGAAAAACCATCTAGCCATTCTGTCGGGAAGGAAGCAAGTTAGCCCAGCAATAACTGTGATAGTGGTAAGTAAATTGCATTTTGTGGCTTTAGTTATTTAAAATGGGAATAGTGTGCTTTATTTAAGTTTTTAATGTTTAGAGGTAGATGGGGATGTAGTATGCAGTATTTAAATCTGTGCAGTGGTTATTTTGAGACTTTTGAGTACTAGTTTAAAATGGGAATATATTGTGGTTTCATTTTTTTAATGTTTAGAGGTAGATGGTGGGTGCAGTACGCAGTATTTAAATCTGTGCAGTGGTTATTTTGATATTTTTGAGTAGTAGTTTTTAAAGATATAAAACCTGAATGTATATAATTGTTATTATTCTTGGGGGTATGATTTGGAAGCATTACTTTTAAAAGGCTGAACTATGTATAGAAGTTGTTTGTTTCTGTTGGGGGGCAGTGAAATATAAATTTAGTGTGACTCATTTCTATTGTCATAGCTTTTTCTGGGTATTGTCTGTTTGCAGATAGGAAATGTTCAAGCATAGTTTGCACTTTTTTGTATGGAAATGTGTGCAATTTAATGCTGTTTTCAGGAAGTTACGATATACTGTTTAGGTAATTTTTCCTGTTAGTTCCTGCAAGTCCATGTGTATGTGGTACAAGTCTACCTTTTGAGGGGAATGTTAACACTTAGTGTAATTCATTTATTATTCTAGTAGGTACATGTTGCCAATTTGCGAAGCTGTTTCAAGATTGTTTTCATTTATACTTGTAAATGTGTGCATTTAATTTATTATGCATTTTAATAAGGTTAAAATGTACTGCTTTGCTTGTAATGTGAATATGGGTGTGTTGCTTTTACTTGGGCCTGTTTATTGCATTGCTGTGCTGGATTAATTGCTGTTTTGAGGTAAAAGGAGCCCATGGAGTCTGCTGTACATTGTAGTTTGTTACTTCTCTTGCAAGAAGTATTTTTAAAAGTTAAAATGTTTATGGACTTTTTTCCCGTTTATTTTTTTTTGTGGATGGATGCTCAGAAGTTAATGCAATGTATTTGAGATTGTGCTAAACCATGTCGTTGTTACAGGGTAGTTTGCGTTTATAAGTAGCAAAGTTTGTATTTTGTGTTTTAGTGATGTCTTCAACATACTTGTGTACTGTTTTCATTATAGTCCGATTACGACCAGTGCTGCTGTTGGGCATGTTCATTAATAGATCATTGCGCTGTGTAAATTAGTGCCGTACATTTCTTTTAACTGCTGTGGTCAAAAGCTAAAGCAGGTCTATGGTATCCACTGTGCATTCTCATTCATTTTAGTGTTTTTTGGTTCAGTGAATGTGGTTAACTTTGTTTGTCTTGAGGGGTGGGGTGAGGTGGGCATGTTCAGTGGTAAAAATAATGCATTTAATTTTCTACAAGCTGTATTAATGTTAGTTTTCAATGGCCAAAATGCCCCCTACATTACCTCATTTACTATTTGACCTTTTTCAAACTGTAAACTCTTTTTTGCTCCATTCCTCGGTTATTTTGCATGCCAATGTTTTTCAAGCCAGTTCTTTTGTGTGCCAATGTTTTTTCAAGCCATTTCTTTCACATGCCAATGTTTTTCGAGCCAGTTCTTGAGCATGCCAATGTTTTTCAAGCCAGTTTTTTCGCATGCCAATGTTTTTTGAGCCAGTTCTTTCTTGTGGCTATGTTTTTCGAGCCAGTTCTTTCATTTGCCAATGTTTTTCGAGCCAGTTTTTTCGCATGCCAATGTTTTTTGAGCCAGTTCTTTCTTGTGGCTATGTTTTTCGAGCCAGTTCTTTCGTTTGCCAATGTTTTTCGAGCCAGTTTTTTCACATGCCAATGTTTTTTGAGCCAGTTCTTTCTTGTGGCTATGTTTTTCGAGCCAGTTCTTTCGTTTGCCAATGTTTTTCGAGCCAGTTTTTTCATGTGCCAATGTTTTTCAAACTAGTTCTTTCGCATGCCAATGTTTTTCAAGCCAGTTCTTTCACATGCCAATGTTTTTCGAGCCAGTTCTTTCATGTGCCAATGTTTTTCAAACCAGTTCTTTCGCATGCCAATGTTTTTCGAGCCAGTTCTTTCGTGTGCCAATATTTTTCGAGCCAGTTTTTTGTGCCAATTAAGCCAGTTCATTTGTACTGTGCAGCAGTATGTTACTGAACCCTACTAACACAGTGTTGGTAAATATGTTGCATATCAGGTAAGTACAGATTCAAGCATGAAGAGAGCAGCAGCTTCACAGTCAACCAGCAGCAAGAGAATGTGCAAGTGGCAGGACGTTTGGAAAACAGAATTTGACTGGATCGAGAGATGCACTGATGTCAAAGCATTCTGCATGTACTGCAAGAGAGAATTTCTAGTGACCCACGGTGGAAGAAATGATGTCGCACAACACGAGGCAACTGAACAACATAAGACTGCCATTCTTCAAGCTAAATCCACTCACCTGATGACAAAGTGGGCAAGGAACGCAAACCTTGAGGGACCAGAACTTAGGATCATTGCAGCAGAAGCCTCTGAGGTTTTCCATGCTGTTAAGCACAATATTTCGTATAACAGCTTGGACTGTGCAGTAAAGTTGGCCAGCCAGTTGTACAGTGACTCAGACACTGCAAAGAAACTATCTTGTGCAGAACCAAGGCTGAAGCCATAGTCGAAAATGTTTTGGGACCACACTCATTGGAATGCCTCCTGCATGACCTTCAAAAACCAGGTACTTCATTTGCAATTTCATCAGATGCTTCCAACAAGGGGAACATAAAATTATTTCCCTTGTTGTGAGGTATTTTCTAAAGAAGAAGGGGTGGTGAATGGCCTTTTGGACTTCTATGAAGACCCTGATGAATCGGCACAGGCTATTTCACAGCAAATTTCCAACATTATGGAAAGGCACTCCTTGCCCTGGAACCATATTTCAGCTTATGGGGCTGATAATGCCAATGTGAACTATGGGAAGAAATCTGGTGTGTATACCAGATTAAAAGAAAAGTGCCCATCACTCCAGAAGGCTAACTGTGTTGCCCATATCATTCACAATGCAGCCAAAAAAGCTGCAGCACAACTACCATACGATGTGGAAGCATTTGTAATGAGACTTTTCAGCCACTTCTCAGGTTCGCCACAAGGACCAGAGACTTGAAAGACTTCTTTGAGTTTTGTGGCATGGAATTTGAGAGTCTGTTAAGACATGTGCCAACAAGGTGGCTGTCACTACTCCCAGCCATTGAAAGAGTAGTGAAAAATCTCCCAGTGCTCCAGTCCTATTTCCTCTCTCAGGGAGAAGAGGAGACCCCCCGGCAGATATGGCAGTACTTTTCAGCTAATGAGCATGGTGAGAATGAATTGCCTACACTGCACCAGTACTATTTGCACTTTCTCTGTGCTGTTCTTGTCGATTTTAATGAACATATAAGTACATTAGAAAAATCAGCACTTACTGCCATGGAAACTTTTTGTGTAATGGTCTCTCTGAAGCAAAAACTGCAGGCAAGAGCTGAAGGTGCCTTTTTTGGAGGGAAACTTAGGGCACTTATGAGCACATTAGACAGCACTTCTGCTAACAAACTGAAAAGAGACTTCATTGTGTTCTTGGAGACAGCAGTGAAATACCTGGAGCAGTGGTTTGATTATACTGAAAGCAACTACTTGTTTACACTATCTAAATTATCTCTAAATGAGCCCTTTGCCTTCAGTGACTTGCTTAATGTGACCACTGCCCTGAGTCTGCAGGATGTAGATGAAGATTATCTTTTTAGGGACTACTTGGCAATTAGGCCCTCTCTCGAACAGTTATGTAACACAAGCTTGACCCCAGGAGTGAAGTGGCTGAAGCTTTTCAAAGAAGGGCCTGAACTGACTACACTCTATCCGGTAATTGCTAGGGTTTTATCTATACCGCCCTCAAACGCATTTGCAGAAAGAGTTTTTTCATTGATGAAATGTAAATGGACAGATGTGCGAAACCGATGTAGTGTGGACTTGTTAAAAGCTGAACTAATGATGAGTGTAAATTACCGGATGAAATGTTGTGACTTTTACTCAAATATTATTTCAAATCGGGCCCTTCTTCAAGCCATAAAATCAAATTCAAAATACACTTTTAAAAAAAAGTGATTTATTGTACTAGTGTGCAGTATAAAGTACTAGGGTGCAGTTTGTAATTTTGTGTTTCTTTGTTTAGCATTAATTTGCTAGGGTGCATATGTAGTACTAGGGTATGTAGTTTTGTGTTTTTTCTTTGCTTTACCTTTAATTGACTAAGTCTTAATTTTATACTTGGCTTGTATGTGGTATGTAGATTTTTTAAGTTTTCTTTCTGAATAGCAATGGTTGGTTTATGAATTTTACTTTTTAAATAAAGTGTGTTTAATGATTAGTGTGTTTTTTATTCCTTTAAAGTTTACAACTGATTAGTGTGTGTTTGCAGTAATAGTTCACTTCATTTAAATGGTTTGAGTTTTCAGTATGCTGTAATGTCATAATGTTGCATCCATAGCTAATACTGCATCTCCTTTAACAACTCTGGTAATGTCGTGGTGGGGGTGTGGCCAGTGTCATGTTGGCCACACCTCTACCCTGTTGACCACACCCCCATGTCCCACTTTGCCCTTGTTAAAAGGTGGCAACCCTATAAGTACCTCAGTGGTCAGCTGCTCACAGATTGTTTTTGCTGACATTTCTTCAGTTACTTGTCCAAGCTCTGCTATTTCCCACTGTCTGTCTGCCTCTTGATCATACTTCCACCTACAACTCTTCCATCTTTATTAACTGGAATTTACCCCCTGGCTGCTGTGCGTACCTGGCCCAGCATCTTTGACTCTGTAAGCTACTTTATGTTGATATTATTGTTTATTGTATAATGATTGACTAATTTAATTGGCTCAGCTGTTGGATGGAAATACTAGTTATAGATTTATAAATGTCTAGCTTGTTTTAATTACTATATGCTGATGTACATGTTGTGGAAACGGTCATCTGTATTTTGCGCGTACCATGTGGAGTTGTTGTATGCTATTCCACTTCTGTGAGAAAGAGCTGTGTTAATCCTTAGTGTACTCCTTCAACTTAGAGGGTTATTTCTAATTAGTCTCGTGGCTCAAACATTTGCTGGACGTATTTTATACGGAACTATCCTGCTTAATGGTCATACCCCTGTAAATCTCAGATTTGGTAGCCTTCACTATATGACCTCAGGGTAATGCGAGCATTTTATTTCACTCTAACCAACTCCAGGTTGTGCGAGTATTGCTCGCACTCTTCCACTATGCTAGTTAATTGTTTTAACCTGAGGGTATCTAATGTACTAGCTGCTGGGCTGAACTGAAGTTCCCTAAATATTCAAACTCTTGGTGCTGCAAGGATCTCCCCTCAACAGCAACGATAAGGTACTAAATACCTCCTGTGGTAACTTAGTGTTGAGCAAAAGCTGCACGGAACTATAGTTCTCTAAATAATCAGTACTCTTGGTGCTATAAAGGTTTCCCCTTAACAACAGGTATAAGGCACAAGATACCTCCTCTGGCTACATTGTGTTAAACATATGCTAGTTAACATTGAGGCATCGTCAAGGTTAGGGTAGCGCTGTTACTTATACATTGTCCATGGGCACAATAACTCAAAGCCTCCTTTCTTCATGTAAACAGTAGGATGACATTTACAATATGGCTTCAGGACTTACCATGTACTAGCAGTGATGTTAGCCTAGATCTGTGCTTGGGCAGAAACAGCTGTAGCGTCCCTGTTCATAATCTCAACTCCAGTGAGGCATCTATAGAAGAGAGAAGAACTTACGGTACCTCATACTCGTGTGGGCAGTGATACATGTAGCTATCGTTAGCTGTTAGAAATTAGCCTTTGACTCCATATGTTAACATAAGCATACTATCTTTCATGCTATGTGGTACTGCTTTAATTGACCTGAAAAGCTATTGCCTATTCCTGTACTATTGTGGTCGTTAGTGAGGAATTAGTCTGAATGTAATACCTCAAGGGTTTGCTTCCACTTGGTTCTCATGTTACAAACAGCCTCAGTGACCCTATAGCTCACTGTTTATACTATTTAATGACCAAGCAGAACATAGCTGTACTTTGTAAAGCACTCCTAGCTAGACTGTGTTAAACTACTTAGTACTCTTCACTAACTTTTGATAGATTAATCTGTGCCATTTTAGTTTGTGTACTGGTGCCTCTAGACTTAGATACCATAGTATGCCTTGTTATTTCTCTGAAATCTTAGTAATGAAAGTTTAGAAGTGATTTTGAACTGAAATGTTGTGTTCACTACCCTAATTCTATTTAAACGACTATTTTCTTACCCCTTCATTGTTTCTCTTCTCCCCACCATTCCTAGGCTTCAATCCATCTATCTTGCACTAGGGTTTTGAGAATCTACCTACCTGGTGAAAAGGACCCCCTGCAAACAATTCAAACCAACTCTTCCATATAAAAAGAAACTTGCCGCCCTGCTTAGGAACCCTCTTACCAAAGGAGGCACGAAAGTATGTGTTATCTAAACCTAGCGGTAAAGCTGAACACTTGCTTAATAACTTGTGTATGTATATAAACATGCTACCTAGCCAGGATACCCAGCAGCCATACCCCCTCTCTACCCATTAACATATAAACTTTTTCCTCTCCTTGTGCTGTCTCCCGTACCTGTTTACACAGCCTTCGCAAAACTTTTACCATCTATCTCTGCTCCCTAACTTCTGCTGTAATATACGTTTGGCCCAATAGTTGGCAACCTAAACAAGGCTAATTCCTAGTACAGCTCTCTTTTTCTCCCCAGAATTGAACTTAAAGATCAGACCCTAAACTAACAAAGAAAGACTAAGGAACTTTTCCTGCCCATTCATTCCCACTTTATCTGCTACTTTCCTCTGTAATTGCACTCAGCTATCCCTTACTATCACTACCACTGTATCCTCCCCTCCGTACTTACCCTTACCAACTGTAAGTACCTCAGTGGTCAGCTGCTCACAGTTTGGTTTGCTGACATTTCTTCAGTTACTTGTCCAAGCTCTGCTACTATTTCCCACTGTCTGTCTGCCTCTTGATCATACTTCCACCTACAACTTATCCCTTTACTCCTGTATTCCACAAGTTTCTCTTCCTCTCCCCTTCCTAACATATCTCCATAGGACGTCCCACTTTCCACTTGTTAACCTTCTAGGGTTTAGCCCCTCCTGGTCTACCTGTCCACTCCTCCATTTCCCACCCCTTCCCACCTCATATCTTTTCTAATCCCATAAATCCTTCTTGCCCTGCGAGGCACCATCTTTATTAACTGGAATTTACCCCCTGGCTGCTGTGCGTACCTGGCCCCAGCGTCTTTGACTCTGTAAGCTACTTTATGTTGATATTGTTTATTGTATAATGACTGACTAATTTAATCAGCTCAGCTGTTGGATGGAAATACTAGTTATAGATTTATAAACGTCTAGCTTGTTTTAATTACTATATGCTGATGTACGTGTTGTGGAAACGGTCATCTGTATTCTGCACATACCACGTGGAGTTGTTGTAAGCTATTCCATTTCTGTGAGAAAGAGCTGTGTTAATCCTTAGTGTACTCCTTCAACTTAGAGTCTTATTTCTAATTAGTCTCATGGCTCATACATTTGCTGGACGTATTTTATACGGAACTAGCCTGCTTAATGGTCATACCCCTGTAAATCTCAGATTTGGTAGCCTTCACTATATCACCTCAGGGTAATGCGAGCATTTTATTTCACTTTAACCAACTCCGGGTTGTGCGAGTATTGCTCGCACTCTTCCACTATGCTAGTTAATTGTTTTAGCCTGAGGGAATCTAATGTACTAGCTGCTGGGCTGAACTGAAGAGCCGTAAATATTCAAACTCTTGGCGCTGCAAGGATCTCCCCTCAACAGCAATGATAAGGTGCTAAATACCTCCTGTGGTAACTTAGTGTTGAGCAAAAGCTGCATGGAACTATAGTTCTCTAAATAATCAGTACTCTTGGTGCTATAAAGGTTTCCCCTTAACAACAGGTATAAGGCACAAGATACCTCCTCTGGCTACATTGTGTTAAACATATGCTAGTTAACATCGAGGCATTGTCAAGGTAAGGGTAACGCTGTTACTTATACATTGTCCATGGGCACAATAACTCAAAGCCTCCTTTCTTCATTTAAACAGTAGGATGACATTTACAATATGGCTTCAGGGCTTATCGCGTACCAGCGGTGATGTTAGCTTAGATCTGTGCTTGGGCAGAAACAGCTATAGCCTCCCTGTTTATAATCTCAACTCCAGTCAGGCATCTATAGAAGTGAGAAGAGCTTACGGTACCTCAGACTTGTGTGGGCAGTGATACATGTAGCTATCGTTAGCTGTTAGAAATTAACCTTTGACTCCATATGTTAACATAAGCATACTATCTTCCATGTTATGTGGTACTGCTTTAATTGACCTGAAAAGCTATTGCCTATTCCTGTACTATTTTGGTCGACAGTGAGGAACTAGTCTGAATGTAATACCTCAAGGGTTTGCTTCCACTTGGTTCTCATGTTACAAACAACCTCGGTGTCCCTATAGCTCACTGTTTATACTATTTAATGACCTAGCAGAACATACCTGTACTTTGTAAAGCACTCCTAGCTAGACTGTGTTAAGCTACTTAGAACTCTTCCCTAACTTTTGATAGATTAATCTGTGCCATTTTAGTTTGTGTACTGGTGCCTCTAGACTTAGATACCATAGTATGCCTTGCTATTTCTCTGAAATCTTAGTAATGAATGTTTAGAAGTGATTTTAACTGAAATGCTGTGTTCACTACCCTAATTCTATTTAAACTACTGTATTCTTACCCCTTCATTGTTTCTCTTCTCCCCACCATTCCTAGATTTCAATCCATCTATCTTGCACTAGGGTTTTGAGAATCTACCTACCTGGTGAAAAGGACCCTGTTCAAACAATTACAACCAACTCTTCCATATAAAAAGAAACTTGCCGTCCTGCTTAGGAACCCTCTTACCAAAGGAGGCACGAAAGTATGTGTTATCTAAACCTAGCAGTAAAGCTGAACACTTGCTTAAATAACTTGCGTATTTATATAAACATGCTACCTAGCCAAAATACCCAGCAACCATACCCCCGCTCTACCCCTTAACTATAAACTTTTTCCTCTCCTTGTGCTGTCTCCCGTACCTGTTTACAGAGCCTTCAGAAAACTTTTACCATCTATCTGTGCTCCCTAGCTTCTCCTGTAATATATTTGTTGCCCACTAGATGGCAGCCTAAACTAGGCTAGTTTCTAGTACAGATATCCTTTCTCTCCAGAATTGAACTTAATTAAAGATCAGACCCTAAACTAACAAAGAAAGACTAAGGAACTTTTTCCTGTCCATTCTTTCCCACTCTATCTGCTACTTTCCTCTGTAATTGCACTCAGCTATCCCTTACTATCACTACAACTGTATCCTCCCCTCCATACTTACCCTTACCAACTGTAAGTACCTCAGTAGTCAGCTGCTCACAGATTGTTTTTGCTGACATTTCTTCAGTTACTTGTCCTAACCCGCTATGTTCGCCTTGCGGGCTCACTCCGCTACTGTAACCTACCCCCAATTCCCACCCACCCCAGAGATCCTACCCATATACCTCCAATGGCACACCCCCATCCCTAGTCATCCAATGACATCCTCCTACTCATTAAAGTATTAATTACTATACTTCCAATTACTCACAGATACTCATTAAATTACAAAGTACAAAACATAAAATTTACATACTTGACTCTTTAAGGTAATAAGATACTAAGTAGAACCTCCCTTCTACCATCCACTTTTCAAGTCCTTACCCCTAGTAGCTTATTTACATTATTTCCTCACTATGCCCATAACACCCATGTCTAAACACACAAAACTATTTCTCTTACATGCACTCCTACCATTACTATATATACCCTATGTCCTAACTAATTACGAACATCAAACCTTTACAGACTTTCACCATTCCTTTAAGCAAACTTCCCTAGCAAATCTGGCACCTTCTCTAAACCCCATAAACATTACATAAACACCCACCTATCTACTTCCAAAATGTCATTGTTTAGTCCGTATTACCTATCACCAACCCAAGAAAATACAAAACACATCCTGTAAATTCCTAAATATCGTACATAGACTTCATAAACATACCCTACTACATGGTGATATTCACCCCAACCCTGGTCCAAACACCACAGGCACCACTGACCCCCACAAACCAAATCCCTCTACCTTTCAGATCCCTACAAAAACATCTAACTCTCTCCTTATAGCACACCTCAACATACGGAGCATAAATAATAAAGTTGCCTACCTCCATGCTCTCTTAAATGTACACTCCTTTGTCATCCTATGCCTAACAGAAACATGGTTAAAACCTGTAACCCAAGACAATGAAATCACCACACCTGGATACAATATCCTGAGAATAGACCGCAAAACCAAAAAGGGTGGGGGGGTAGCAATACTATACAAAACAGAGCTACAAGTTACATCATTAGATGTGCAACCACCTTCAATTAATAACACCAAAATCCTTATTTCTAAACTCCAGATCAACACCTGTAAATCCATCTATATCATATGCTCCTATCTCCCTCCTGGTAACAACATCAACACCCTTGAAAATATCCTTTGCTGGCTCTCGACTAACATACCACAAGAAACCATAATGCTGGGTGACTTTAATATTGACTGGAACACCTGCACTTCAGCCAACCATACTACCCATATAAACCTTTATGTTTTTTCCCAAACTATTATGTCCCCCACTAGGATCCGTAAACCTAACAATAAAGAAACCACTTTAGACTGGATACTTATAAATAGTCACCCCCTTTTATATAAAGCAGGTACCCTTCCTGATGACATCAGTGACCACTCACTGACCTACATAATCAGGCAAAAGATCAATACTCACAACCCATCCATATATAGAACTATTCGATCCAACAAAAATTTTAACCCTGTAAACTTCCAAACTGAACTTAAAGCATGTGATTGGCCACCCCTAAAACACCTCCAGTTAGATGAAACAGAGTCATACTTTAATACCAAATTCTTAGAAATCCTGGACTACCATGCCCCTACATGCTTAATCAGAAATAAGACTAAAACTGCTCCATGGCTTACAAAAGAGACAAGGCATAAAATTCTACTAAGAAATAAAATCTGGGCCAAGTGGCAAACAACTAAATACCCAGCAGATCATCAAATATTTAGACAGCTGAGAAATGCTACCAAAACATCAATACTTCTAGACAAAAAAACTCTTACCATCACATCCAGCAAACTTACCAACATAAACTACAAAAATTCTGGGCAGGTATAAATAGACTCCTACAACCAGGTCAGTCCAAAACACCAACCCCAACAGGATCCACCCATGAGAATCCCAAGCATATTGCTAATGCCTTTAATACCTTCTTTACTGAGACAGTCCAGTCTCTAGCTAATTCATTACCTCCTTTTAGCACAAGCCTGTCATCTTCCTTGACTAGATTACCTCCCTCATTTCCTTTACAACCAGTCCCAACATCCCTCAACTGCACTGTTCTTCAAAAACTTAAACCTTGTATCCCCTTAGCTGACCTTCTACCAGCAGAATATCTGCAGATAGCAGCAACAGTGGTAGCCTTTTATATTTCTATCCTAATAAATAGAACCATTACTGAAGGAACCATCCCATCTATCTGGAAAATCTCCCACATTATCCCACTATATAAGGGTGGCAACTCAACAGAACTCTCAAACTATTGCACAATAGCTTTACTCCCTCCTTTAGCAAAAATAATGGAAAAATGTATCCACCGTCAACTACTAGACCACTTCCACCAAAATAACTTACTAGCTAACTGTCAGCATGGCTTTAGGCCTTTCCACAGTACCACCACAGCCCTCTTATCCTCTTCTGACTGCATTAATAAAAATTGTAACAACAATACTCTATCCTCTGCACTCTTTATCGACCTCTCAAAAGCCTTTGATATGGTTAACCATCAGCTACTTATGAATATACTCAAATCCCTTTCACTAGATGCACAGGCATTATGATTGTTTAAATCCTACCTTGAAAACAGGCAACAGACCATGCTTTGGGAGAATAATCTATCCTCACACTTTCCTATTACCCTAGGTGTCCCTCAAGGCTCAATCTGGGGCCCTCTCCTTTTCTCAGTTTTTATCAATGATCTAAATGTAATAATTCCTCATGCTACATGTATAAAATATGCAGATGACTCTACACTAATATGCTCCACCACCTCTGCATCTGAACTCCAGTCCCTTACCCAAAAAGTGCTTAACATAGTAGAAAACTGGTTCTTACAACACAGCCTCCTCCTGAACCACAAAAAGACAAAACTACTGCACTTCACTCACACACAAAAGTCCTCCCCAATAGACTTCACAGTTATATCCAACAATGTCATTGTCATATCTCCCAACCCAGCCACCAAGTTCTTAGGTGTAACAATAGACCATAACCTTAACTTTGACACACATATCAACACTACAATAAAATCAGTTAACAGAAAACTAGGCTCCCTCTACAGGATTAAACCCTTCCTTATTCCAACAGCTAGAACTACTATTGCCCATACCCATCTAATCTCTACCCTCCTCCATGCCTCTCCCATTTATACCAAGCTATCAAAAAACAACCTCAACAAACTGGCTACCTCCTACAATAACATTGCCAGATTTGCTACTGGTTCCTCATTTAGAACTCACCACTGTCAAAACCTAAAGCAATTAGGATGGCTGGAACAACATAATCAGGTTCAGTTTCACCAACTTATTATTGCCCACTAGATCCTTTAGCATCCCAGTAATACTCCAATACTTACTATCCCTTTCACCCCCTATAACAATCTTACAACCCTTCGCTCAGTAAATAAAGTACTAGTATCTACACTAAAATTCAAAAATAAGGCTGGGGATTCACTGTTCTCCAACACCATGGGTAAAATCTGGAATCTGCTTCCCAGTGAACTCTCATCTCTTTCTTCAGTGCAATGTTTCAAAAAGCAACTTAGAGAATACCTCAAAAAGCACTGCCTATGCCCATGTAGAAACCCAGACTAATAATCCCCTCCAACTATGTCTAAAGTTTTATCTATCTAACCATTTGCAATGTTTATATCCAACTCTTTCATTAGCCTTAGTGAGTAGAACCAGTTAAGCTAACTAAAGTCTGTAAAAACTTAATCTTATATAGGAACCACTACAGAGTACGAACTTGGATAGTAATTATTTTTACTGTATGAACATGTTTTCACCTGCATATACCTATATGTGTGTTTCTGTCTCTTTCTCTTTATTATATGCTACTTTAAAAGTTGCTATGCTACTATATAACAATTGTATTCTAGACTGTAAAATAGTACTGTACCTGAAGTTGCTATTATTCTGTTTACGTGGAGCTTATCTCCCCGGGCCTCTACTGAAAATGGACATATATCGAGTTGGACTAGCCAGGTCAACAAATGTAAAATAAAAAATAAAAAAAAATAAAACTTCCAAAAAGGCAACAAATAATTCAAGATAACAGCAGTGCACTTTAAATAGCTTGTAAAAATGTGAAGATTCAATAAAAGTACTTTGCTTTGTAGAAATGAGCAAACAGCCATTCAATTGTGCAGAATTTATAAAGATACTAACAACAAAGTAAGTTGATTGAGAAGTCCTCCGACCAATAAAACAACTACATGCTGGAATATTTAGTGTGTTTCTCCAACCTATACAGTCCAGGCTACCACCCACTGGAAAATCATTTGTCCTCTTGATGTAAAAAAACACAGAAAAAGGCTCGATAGAGTGTAAATTCACACTACTTTATCCAACAGCTAGTTAGATAATAAATTCAGTGCAAGTAAATCTGTATAACAGAAAATGAATCCCAAAACACACATTTTTTTCAAAATAAGCACAAGGAAAGGCAATTAAATAATTTAAGATAACAGCAGTGTAGAAAGGGAGGGGTTTATAAAACTCAATTTACAATAAGGGGGGTGCAGATTAAAAATCACCAATCTTAAAAAGTAGATCAAGGAATGGGATGTTGGGTGAGAAAGATAATCAGCAGGGAGTCACCAACAGTGCTTGTAATTTTTGCAGGCCTTTAGTCTTATCAGAAAAGAAATGAAAAGAAAAGGCTGCAGATATACTCTGTGTATTTACGTATCACTCATGAAACAAATTAACCAATGAAAAAATCGTGCAATGTGCAGCCTGGTTTATTTAAGTGTCTATCTGCCATATCAAACAGAAACACCCGGCCAAGCAGATTTCTCAAAACAGAAAACAAAATGGAACAGGTAAAACAGAAAGCAGCTCTATCAGTTTAAGCAACTCACAGACACAATGAGATTACTTTCCTCAACAGCAAGGAGTAGCCATCACTGCTTGCAGTTTTTGCATGCCTTGAGTCTTATCAGAAAAGACAAGGCCACAGATATACTCTGTGTATTTAAGTCACACTCAAGAAACAAAGCATGTAAAATCTGCAGCCTGTGTAATTTAAGTGTCTATCTACCACATAGAACAAAAAAAAAAAAAACAGGCCAATCAGATTTTCAAAACAGAAAACAAAACAATTGGTAAAACAAAAAGCAGTTCTATCAGTTTAAGCAACTCACAGACACAAAGAGACTACTTTCCTCACCAGCAAGGTGTCAACAGCTGTGCTTGTAGATTTGCAGGCCTTGATTCTTACCATGTGGTTGATGTGGTATTACAGGCAGACTCTGAATAGGGACATCAGCAAATATAGCAGAATGGAATGAAAGCTGAAGGCACAGAGGATGAAACTAGATAAGACATTTGGAATGACAGCAAGTAAATTAAAAGAAGCTGAAAACTGAGATAGAAGAGGGAAACAGTGGAACAGGTTAGCAGCTTCCAATATCTTGGAAGGGTGGCTGCATAGCAGAAAAGTCTGAATGAGAAAGTTAAAGCTAGAATTAGAGGGCATGTAGCCAAATGGCACAGAGTGTCAAGGGTAGTGTGTGTCAGAAGAATGCCAAAGAAACTAAAAAGTAAGTTATAAAAAACAGTGATGCATCAAGTACTACTGTATGATACAGAAACCTGGGCAGTGAAGACAAAGTAGTTGAGGACTCTTGAAGTGATGGAGATGAAGTGCATGAGATGGGTGATAAGATGTACACTGTTGGACAGATGAGGACATAAGAACATTAGAGCAGAAGCCCAAGTATCTCCAATTACAGAGAAGGACAAAGACAATAAATTAAGATGGTTCAGGCATATGTGAAGGAAAGCAGAAGCCACTCTGGTGAAGAAGATTTGGGACAGACAGGAAGAACACCAGAAGAGATGAGGGCATACAGAAAAGAGATAGATGAATAGTGTGAGAGAGAACTTGTGAGAGTCAGGTATGACTATCGAAGAACAAACTAGGAAAATTAAAACAACTAATGAAAAGCAAAACTTCAGAAATTTCCACTGCACCAACAATAACATGGTTAAATACACTGATTTATTGTAAGCGCTTTCATCCACCTTAATCAACGAACTTCTTCAGACAGTAAAACTACATTTTCACATGACTTAAATAAGAAATATTCCATGACATCATCACTCAAACCACTTCATTTTTAAAAAGACATCCTCTACTTTCTAAATAAATTCCCCAGATCGAAAAATAAAAATCACAATGTTGAAAAAATCTTAATCTTAAATATGACTAAATAAGGTTATATGTGTATTAAAAACAAAACACTGCACAAATCTATATATAAAATCAAATTCTCCCCTCGGCAAGACAAAGCCTTTAACTTAAGTACACTTTTCAATGAACAGCATTCATTCACTCCAGGAAAACAGCAAGCATTTAATTTCAGTTACCATAAAAGCACCTGTTTTTTTAATTTAAATGCCCAAGGCCCCCCTCTAATATTCATTTCAACCTTTTCAATCACCAAATAAAGAAAATGGTGACCAGGTATTTCTAAAATGTGTTTGGCCAAAGTATTAGTTACATCTTTCTTCTGAATGCTGTACTGGTATTTGTATATCCTCTGCCTCAAGTGTCTCTCAGTTTTACCAACATAATAACAATCACACACTTGACACTTGGCAAGGTATACAACCCCCTAGTATTACAGTCATATTTCCCTGATAGGGAAAATTTCATATACCTAATAGTAAAGGACCCTGTTATTTCCACAAACTTACAATAAGAGCACTGACCACATTTTTCATGCCTTTATTCGGGACATAAGATCTAATATTTCCCTCCAAAACAGATTTAATATTCCGCCCCCTTCTAAATGTAATCTTAGGTTTAGAACCAAGTTTGTTTCTTACACCCAAATCCTCATTAATTAAAGCCCAATTTGTATTTAAAATCTTCCCCAGTGCTTGTGCATCACTTGAAAAGGTTGTTGTAAAGCTAGGGTTTTCCAATTGTACAAGAGCAACAACAACAAAATCACCCTCGAAGCAAAAATCAGAAGAATCAGCGTTCAAGGAGGCAAAAAGAACTGGAGCTTTTATGACAACTGAAATTAAATGCTTGCTCTTTTCCTGGATTGGATGAATGCTATTCATTGAAAAGTATACTTAAGTTAAAAGTTTTGTCTTGCTGAGGGAAGAATTTGATTTTGTATACAAATTTGTGCAGTGTTTTGTTTTTAATACACATATAACCTTATTTAGTTAAATTTCACATTAAGATTTTTTTCAATATTGTGATTTTTATTTTTCGATCTGGGGAATTTATTTAGAAAGTGGAGGATGTCTTTTTAAAAATGAAGGGATTTGAATGATAATGTCATGGAATATTTCTTATTTAAGTCATGTGAAAATGTAGTTTTACTGTCTGAAGAAGTTCATTGATTAAGGTGGATGAAAGCGCTCACAACAAATCAGTGCATTTAACCGTGTGTTTTTGTTGGTGCAGTGGAAACTTCTGAAGTTTTGCTTTTCGTGACTGTTGAAGAAGGTAGGAAAGTGGCATTGAATCAAGAGAGATGGTGACAGTTGACGTGACACCCCAACCATGTAGAAAATGGGAAAATGGAAGATGATGATGATTATACACAGAGCCGAATCCACCACTAGTCAAACAAGGTCATTGCCTAGAGCCCATGTTGTCTGGGGGGCCCTGTAATCTCTTGTAAATAAAAAAGTAAAACCTGACTAACAGCAAGCATTAGGACCTTGCGTGAGACACAGCACACTGACTTACTTCACCACACAGCATCTACATTAGGACCTTACAGGAGACACAGCACACTGACTTCCATCATCGCACAGCACCTGCATTAGGACTTTGCATGAGACACAGCATGCTGACTTCCATCACCGCACAGCACTTGGATACAGGAGACACAGCACAATGACTTCCTTCACCACACAGCACCTGCATCAGGACCTTGTTGGAGACACAACATGCTGGCTTCCATCATCACACAGCATCTGCATTAGGACCTTATAGGAGACACAACATGCTGACTTCCATCATCACACAACACCTGCATTAGGACCTTGCACGAGACACAGCACACTGACTTCCTTCACCACACAGCACCTGCATTAGGACCTTACAGGAGACACAGCACACTGACTTCCATCATCACACAGCACCTGCATTAGGACTTTGCACAAGACACAACATGCTGACTTCCATCATCCCACTACACCTGCATTAGGACCTTGCACGAGAAACAGCACAATGACTTCCTTCACCACACAGCACCTGCATTAGGACCTTACAGGAGACACAGCACACTGACTTCCATCATCACACAGCACCTGCATAAGGACTTTGCACAAGACACAGCACGCTGACTTTTGTCACCACACAGCACTTGTATATAGAAGACACAGTACACGGACTTCCATCACCACACAGCACCTGCATTAGGACCTTGCAAGAGACACAGCATGCTGACTTCCATCACCGCACAGTACTTGGATACAGGAGACACAGCACAATGACTTCCTTCACCACACAGCACCTGCATCAGGACCTTGTTGGAGACACAACATGCTGGCTTCCATCATCACACAGCATCTGCATTAGGACCTTGTAGGAGACACAACATGCTGACTTCCATCATCACACAACACCTGCATTAGGACCTTGCACGAGACACAGCACACTGACTTCCTTCACCACACAGCACCTGCATTAGGACCTTACAGGAGACACAGCGCACTGACTTCCATCATCACACAGCACCTGCATTAGGACTTTGCACAAGACACAACATGCTGACTTCCATCATCCCACAACACCTGCATTAGGACCTTGCACGAGAAACAGCACAATGACTTCCTTCACCACACAGCACCTGCATTAGGACCTTACAGGAGACACAGCACACTGACTTCCATCATCACACAGCACCTGCATAAGGACTTTGCACAAGACACAGCACGCTGACTTTTGTCACCACACAGCACTTGTATATAGAAGACACAGTACACGGACTTCCGTCACCACACAGCACCTGCATTAGGACCTTGCAAGAGACACAGCACTCTGAGTTCCACTACCACACAGTACAGCAATCCCCAGAAACCTGCTACATTAGAAACTGAGGGAGATTTAAGACATCTGATTGGGTAACAGATTTGGAGGAGTACAACTTCTATCACAATACAACACAGCAAGCCTCATTAAGAAAAATCCTGTGGTAATGGATTACACAGACACAGAGCAGCAGCTAAGCCCAGCTGTGAGTAGATGTATACTTCAAGGTGTCTGTGTGTGTGTGTGTGTGTGTGTGTGTGTGTGTGTGTGTGTGTGTGTGTGTGTGTGTGTGTGTATGTGTGTGTAAAATGCCCCAGTTGGGCGCACTGTCTAGTTAAGTGACTTTGCTCATAGTCATAGCCAGGGAATTGTTATGGCTAGGCTTGTATAGGCCCTAGGGCTGATAGCCTAGTACCAACCTATGAACCTATGAACCAAACCCTGATCTTAATTATTGGCAAATAAGTGCCTTAAACCTCCACACCAGTGCCAGTTATCCTTTAATTGTACTGAGGTTTTTTTTGTTTTGTTTTGTAAATTACCTTTGTTGAAGGTTGAATGTTGAGCTGGCACCTCGGCGTTCATGAAAATCGACTGCCAATCATTAGCGGATCGGAGTTCTGCTGTGGAAACCCCTAACTGGGGAAAGCTGAAAAGACAAACAAACTGTCTGTCAATGTCAGTCACAGAATTTCTAAGTCACGTTGTTCAATGTCAGTGATGCAGCATATAGCACACTTGCTTTTGGTGCAGAAGGCTGTGGGTTCTCTTGTCACAGCAGGTAAATTGATTGTTAACAGCATTTTTAATGTAATATAGGCAACATATTCTTCAATGGCAGCAAAAACTTAATTTGTATATGAAGTACTGAAATGTTGTTTCCCAACAGCAACCTTTTCATTAGTTACAGTTATATTTAATATGAGATTATTCAGATGACTTTTACTTCTGGTAAGTTGTGCATGTTGATAGATATTGGTGGTTTATAATGACAGCAGTTGAGTGGCCTTTTATGGTTGAAATATTCTGAAATGGGTAGTTTTGTCATTATTGGCTCATGTGTTTTGTTTCACTGCTTACTGGAAAAATGTTAAAAACTACAAATTTAAAACACTAACGTGTGGAGGGGGCCCATGGTTTGAAAACAGCCCAAAGGTACACTTAATCTGCTACAGGTAAACTGTATTTTCTATTAATGTGGGTTTCAATGCATTTTCATTGAATGTGTTTCAAGGGCAGAAATGTTTACTGTTGTTCATGTCAAGTCTGTTTCCATAGTGAGATTGTATTGTTTTGTTTAGATAATGGTTATCAGTGCTATAAAATTTGCAATAAAAGTTTTAAATTAAATCCAAATATATGTAATCATTGTTGACGTAAAGAAAAAATAGTGTTTATGGCAACTGGAGAGAGATGGACAAGTAATGGGACACTAGAATGCCTGCAGGGGCTGACGGTGGGGGTGGGTTGGCAGCAAGGAGAGGACCCTGATACATTACCCTGCCTAGGGCTCCATTTGAGCATGATCCAGCTCTGATTACACAGATTTACATATCAGTATTACACTTGTTTACTTCCAGTTCACTGGAAAAAATAAATGTACTCTGTTTTGGGCTGTATCATCATTGCTGCATAACTTTATTAGGATTATATATTTCTCAGACTTGTCTTACACTGCAGTTAACGTTATCATCCTTTGTAACTCTTCATCTGCTTTGATGTGCATTACTTTTAGTATATGTTGTTTTTACACTAGTTATACAGACTGCTGTATCTGTGTGAGTATTAACAACTTGGATAGATACATGGGGCTATCTTGTAAAAGGACCCTTTGTCTAAGGGGTTCTCCCTGTCCACAAATTAAATTGCTATGCATGAAAGCAATTAGATAACCATAACTTTTTTGCATCAGTGTATGATGCACACATCAGTAATGAAGACATCAGATCCTACTACCATGGAATAAATCTGTATGAACCACTGCACCAGTAAAACACAACTTTTAACAAGAGTTTGTAAAGATGATCTTCACTGTCAGAATTTTGACTATTTTTGCTTCAGAGTCCAAAGGGTATTTTCTTATTTCTCTTCCATTGTAGGTCTGATTTTAGAACTGATGTGCTTCAGTGAAGAAGTACAAGAGCACCATAAAGCTCCTGCAATTCCAGCACCCACACCATGCCTACTATAATTTACTTCCTCTGCAGCTGCAGACGTCTTTCATGCCATTGACAACTGCTTGGGCCTGAGGATTCCCATCTGTCTTTGTCACCAAATCTGTAGAGGCCTTAGGCCATGGTACAGTGCCTTTCGCAATCCAGCAATGTACCACCCAACTCCATGAGTCTGTCAGATAGGAGGTTGTAAGTTTTGTAATTTATACAGTAAAACCAGTCAATTTAATTGTTTGCTTATTTATTGATTTGCATGAGCAGATTGTATTAAATTACTGGGAAAAATTATTAGAATGAATGAATGAATCTGAACTAGGATTATTGATCTGATAATACATTTTTGCTATATACGGGTCATTTTTTGATATATCTTTTTATAGATTCATACATTCATAGACTATTACTAGGCTAATGACCCAAGGGGTCTTTCTAAGCCCAGCCAAGTTTTCTTGAAAAAATAATGATGTCCTGCATCCAAATAGGACATTGAGGGCCAGGTATTAGTAAGCTACCTCTGTCCATAGGGGACATGGGTGCCAAGTCCATTGTAAATTTCCTTTTCTCCATTCACTTACCCAGGCCGTGTTCAAACTGGGTAATAGATGAGCTCAGCTTTACATGGATGAGAAGCATTTTCCATAGAAGGGGCAGTCTCTGGGACATATATCTGTATCTCCAGCCTGTTCTGTTTAAGTCACAGACAAAATTCAGGTCCATAGATTTTGTATTTCTGGTACTTTTGACTTACAAATATGTAGGAGATTCACAATTGTGGGGTTTGTGAATGCCTTATAAGCCAGGCATAGATCACCCCTCAGTAATCTATAGGAGACTGAGTAGAGGGAAAGGGCTTTAAGGCACTCTGCATAAGGCAGGTTTGTTACACCTTGTATTCTTTTTGTACGTAACCTTGGAAGTTGCTCTAGTTGCTGCATATGCCTGGTCAGGCACATACCAAAGAAAGCATTGTACTCTATCTATGATTGATCTGATAATGGCAGAGTACTGTGGGATAATGACCTCTTTAGGCCTAGATGCCATGCCCTTACTTATAAGTTCTGCAGTAGAAAAGGGTTTCCTCATCACTGTGGCCACATGGAGGTAGAAGGTAAGGCTACTGTCTGCGTGCATACCCAGATCCCTAACCACTGGGTCGACTCCTAGGGGTGTATTATCAACATGGTAATTAGCTGGGATGGTTGTTTTCTCAATTATTACAATTATGCATTTCTTAGAATTGCATTTAAGACCATGGCTTTAGCACCATTTATTACTATTAGTCAGAGATAGACCTTCTTGAAGAATGCTAGTGTCTATAAGGTGATGATGATCACCCCCAGCTTGCAGTCATCTATAAACTTAGTCAGCCATAAACCTTCAGTATTTGCTTCCTTTTCAGAGAAATAGATACCAAAGAGGAGCAGACCCAGTACTAAGCTCTAGGGGACTCCACTAGTGACTGACCTCTTGGTGGAAGTGGCCTCACCTATTTTGACCTCCTAGGTCCTATCAGTGAGCCAGTTGGCTATCCAGTGAGTGATAAAAGGGTTTATGCCTACATTACTGAGCTTGTTTATAATGCCTGAGTAGGGTAATGTATTGAAACCCTTGGCCAGGTGGAGGTAAGTTGTGTGAACAGCCTTACCTTCATCCACTGACCCTCTCAAAAAAATCTACCAGTTAATACACATGACCTTCCTTTAACAAAGCTGAACTGTGATGGGTCCGGCATTTTCAAGTTACCTATGTCCTCATTTATCATGTCCATGGTGATTCTTTCCATGGCCTTACATATGAGGCTGGTAAGACTTGTGGACCTGTAGTTACCTGGATCAGTGGTTGGACCTCTTTTGTGCAGGGGAATGACTTTGGCCATCTTTCATTCCATGGGCACAAAACTTGACTGAAGGCTCCTGCTGAAAAGTGATTCAAGTGGAACAGAGAGGTCATGTTTCATGCTGTTTATTAAACATCCTGGGATATTATTGGGGTCTATTGATGCAGTGTTTTCAGCCTTGGAAAGTGCAATGATGACCTGTTATCTAGTAATCATTGGGGGTATTGTGTTATGTGGTATTTCTTTTGAGCTACTGGTGGGAGTGGGGGAGAAATTTGAGCTGAACCCGTCAACCAAAAGGTTGGCAATGTTCTCTGGTTCAGTGTGGGTGATGCCACTCACAATAAGTTCTGTGCATTGTTATGCATTTCCTCTGAGGTTACAGACATAGCTGTAGAAAGCTTTGAGGTTGTCCTTCACCTGAGGTATTTTTTCTTTAAATTTAGCTTATAAAGTATTAATTAACCCCCTTAGTTGCCTGTTAAGATTGGTCAGGGGGCTTTTAGTATGCATGGCTTTGTTCCTCCTACACTTGACCAAGATTTTTATTTTATTTTATTATATAACTGATTGATAGCGTGATTCCACCAGGGTGGCTTGTCTTTTGGCTTTGTCTTATTCTTAATACAAGTAGACACAGCTTAGTCTATAGAGCGATCAATATGGCTGTACAGAGATATTGTAAAGAGTTCACTGTATTCTGAGGTATTTATTGGGTGTGAACATGCTTGGAATTTAGCAATGGTGTTGCTTAGTAGAGAGAAGTTATCTTTGGAATAGTTCCTAAAGGTTTTTGGTTTTGCTGGATTACTGGATTTAATTTTTATTTCAAGTAATACTGCCTTATGGTCATATCTGATGAGCAAAGTTATTACATTAGGTGAGGAGCACTGGCCACCCCATGTTTGTGACTACAAAGTCAAGGATGTTTGTACCCCTGATAGAAGAATGAACCAACTGTTCCAGGATGTTAGTATTGATAAAGTTTAGGAATTGCTGGGCTTGTGCATTAGAAGTGGTGTAGGATTCCCAATCTATAGGAGGTAGTAGAGATCCCCCATGAATATTGTTTTGGGTTGAACGGTGAGGGACACTAGTACCTTGAGATAGGTAGTAGGGGGTTTCTGTGACATGTAGGGGGACCGATATGTTTCAAGGATATGGCATGGCACCCTTGTTTATGATAAGTTACACATGTATGAGCTCCAGTGGGCCATACACTTTAATTAGTCTGGATGTGAGTTTAGTCTTAATATAGACTGACATTCCTCCACCTTTAGTTCCCTCCTGTGAAGTAGCTAGTCTAAAGGTCTGAAAGGCATTATTACCTTGCATTGCTGGGGTACGTTTAGCGAGTTTAAACCATGGGCAGGATTCACGAAGCCTCCGTGTAAGAGGTACATGGCTTACACGGAGTTTGCAGTTAAACGGTATGACGTCAGCATGTCATGCATATGCATGAGGGCATGCTGAATCACACCGAAGGCTAACACGGTCCATGGAAGACAGTAGGGGGCGTATCCGTAGGCCGAGCCCTGCAAGCGGACACGCCCCCATAAGAGTAAAATTCCCCAAAGTAAACACCCACGACAGAGGCCATGGAAATGTGAATAAACACAACACAACACATGCCCCCACAGACTATGAACATAAAATATATGAATGAACATCTTATATATTTTTTTTAAACGTAAAGATGTTTGCCCGTGAGTGCGCTCGTTTGCACGGGCGTGCCCGTAGCTTAGCCACAGTTAGCAGTCTGTGGAAAAGCATATAAGAACTACATATGCAAAGTAAACCAAGAAGCAATAGCATAGCGGTAGAGACGTCGGCTGAAGAGCAGGCATTCATGGTTCGAGCCCCCACAGCACCAATTTTTATTTTTAGTAAAATAAGCACGAAACAAGTCCCTGACAAGCATGTACACATATAAAATCATAGTTCATGTAAAATGTAATGAAATAGTCCATTTATTTTGAAGAAATGTGAGATAACAAAATAATAAAAAATGCCAGATGTGCCTATAGCTGAGCTACAGTTTAACAAGGTGAGTGCATTTGCCCGTAGGTGAGCAGTGGTTTAACAGGTGCAAAATGAGTGCCCAAAGGTGAGCAGTGGTTCAACAGGTGCAAAATGAGTGCCCGTAGGTGAGCAGTGGTTTAACACTCTGAAACTGTGTGCCCCTAGCTGAGCTGAGCGTAATATGCGTGTTGATAGCCAAATGAGGCGTAAACCAGCGTACCCCGTTTGCGCGGAGCTGTGCACCGCGCCAACAAGCTAACCAACGGGCAACGTTGAGCAAGCCGTATCAAAACTGCCTTTACACAGACACACCCCTCAGCCTGTCTAGACAGTCATAAAAAATAAATAGCAGTGGCCAGGTTCGAACCCAGGATACTATGCACCATAGTCACGGTACTGAACCACTAAGCCATGACAGCAGTACCTATAAATGCAGTAATAGCAAATATATAGGAATGAATACAAAGTGGAGCATGACAAAGCAGGTTTTGTGAAGTTGATACAATTCCAAAATGGCCAATCACAGATATGTGCGGGAAAAACGGCATATATAAGCCCCATAGGTGGGAATACACAGCATAAATAATTGTAGAACTGACTTGCAGCCAGAATGACAGGAGTAGGTGAGGGTAGTTGCTTTCGAGCACAGAGGTGGGGCGTTGAGGAGTCCAGATACATGGTCTGGCTCCTAGTCCACAATCATGAGACCCAACTCATGCAGGGCCAGGTCCTGTGGGGAGCATATAGGGCTGAGGCATGGGACCGGTTGGCTCATGATCTCACCAGTGCCACAGGGATTCCAAGGACTGGTGAGCAGGTTCGTCACCACCATGCGGACCTGAAGAGACGCAAGCAGGACCAATTGAACCTTTGGATCCAGGAGGCCCGGCAAATGCCCAATGCCCCACTACTGAGTAAGTTACATGTAATTATGTATGTAAGAAATTAAACTAGCTGATATTATGGAGATGTGTATTCCAATATTACTTCATTTATATTACAGCTGCAGGTGTCCGTTCTGTGAACCGCAGAGCCTATGGCGATAGGCTGGTGTGGTTGCGCCACCAGGCAGGTCAGTAATCCTCTCCCAGTAACTGTAAAGAAATATAAAAGTATGACAGTTAGCAAAAGAGTGCAGTGTAGTCACTAAGTAATAGAATGTGCAAGTAACAAGTGTAAGAGTGTTTGCAAGTATTGCTTGATTACAAAAGTGTGTTGCAGTCTGTAATCCAAACAGAAAAATTAAAATGTCTGAAATAAAGTCTGAAATAAAGATGCCCCACCTGTAATATAATAGTACACAACCAGCAGCAGGCTGAAAAGTACAGCTGCAGAAGATGAGCAAATCACATGTGTGAAATATACCCCTGTTGAAATACTGAAACATGACAGAAGTGAGACTGCTGGATAGGATTGTAATAACTACAGGTAAAACATGTCAATAAAGCCTAGAAGTAAGTACCATCCTGAATAGTAAAATGAAAACAAGTGACAGAGTGTGAGAAAGTGTTACGAATCCACCAATAAAGTAGTAATAACCCCTGAATAAAGTATACTGCAGTCAGTACAGAATTAAATGCATGTGAGAAGCAAAACCAAACAGCAAAATCTGTTCAAAGTGTTGCTGCAGCTGGAATGTGTATCCCAAAATCTGGATATGTTGCTCTCAGTCTGCAATATGCAGATAGTATGATTGTCTGACATACCAAACATCCACAGTTGTCTATAGATATATAAAGCAAATGTAGCAGGATGATGTAGCTGAACAAAGCCAGATATGAATGTGTATGAAGAACAATAAAATGTATATTGATGTAGCAGTAACAGTCCTATCACCAAATTGAAGTAGTTATCATATAGGAAACTGTAGTTAGAACAGTAGTGTGTATATATGTGCAGCTATTAGAAATGTACAGCATATGTATTGGTATTCGAAGGTGTTAATATTATTTTCTTCACCCCACCCTATAACCACATATAACCCATTCCACTTGAAAATGGTATCTGCAATCACAATTAACCCCCCTGGACATTTGTTCTGTTGGGTCATAAATATTTGCATGTCCGTTGATGCATCTGCCCTGTTCATACATCCAAACCTGATGGCCTGTTGCCATCAATCAACCCTGCATGTTGTTGGACTGTATATTGCTGTTCAAATTATGCATGTGTTATGCTCGCTGTTCAATGGTGTGAATATCTGGGTGTTTGGTTAATGGGAATACTAATGCATGCTGTTACAACTAATTGTGACTGGTATTATATGTTACTAACCCAAACTGTCATGACATAATGCAAAACATAGGACGACAGGGAAGGCGGGTTCCAGCAGACCCACCTCTCCAACTCAGCTGGCGAGTGGACCTGCCACTTGTGCCCAGTCTGGACCCTCCTCCGGTGGCCCTGTGCCACCTGCAGGTGGAAGCGCTGCAGGGGATGGGGCTCGTCCCCCCTCTGCAAGTGTGGCCGGAGGAGAACCACCACTCACCCTCCGTAGCGTCTGGACTGTGGTGCGTAGGGAAATCCAGGACTCTGTTCTTGGGCCCCTACGCCAGCTTGAGGCACAGGTGGCACAACTTACGGGCATGCCTGTTGCCCGGCCTACACAGCCCCCAGCACAGCCCCATCCTGGGCAGTGAAGGAACAGTGGCAACTGCCCATGGGTGGGGATATCAGTTCCACTGTTGCCATCTGTGGGCTCATGGGCTCTGGATATCCAAACCTCCGTCCCCGTCAATTGTGTAACCCCCCCACACGTGTCATACACCGCCCCTGTATGTGTCTTGTTTGTCTTGTCTGTTGACCTACCCAACCTACCTCCCCAGCTATACCGACTTCCTTCACCTGACATACCACTCTCACCTGAAAAAAAAAAAAAAAAAAAAAAAGGGCACTCTGTACCCACAAAAAAATTACGCCCCATACATAACTGCCCATTCCGCACACATGTCTGCTGGACATGGAAACTATCAATTACAATTGGCTGTACAACAAGTATTATTGTTGTCCTGACACCTCTCTCAGGGGTGGAAGGTTTCAAATGTCACACCAAGTTAGATACATATGCACAGCTGTTGCTGATGAAGAAATGGGCAGCTATGGGCCTTACCTACATCCCTCCTGCAAATCCCGAGCTTGTTTCCCTACTGTCTTACCCTCTTTGTGACCCCTTTTTCACCACTTTCCTGTCTCCCTATTTTCATTTCTTTCAAAGAAAATAGAGCGGGTGTGCGCCAGAGTAAGCACTGTTAAGCGGTTGTAAGCGGGTGTGCGCGGAGCGGAACGCCAGTGCGCATGCGTGAGCTCCGTGCAAACCAGCGCTAACCCGGTTACAACTCCTTAAAAGTGCCTTAGTCACTCTGATTGACAGGTCCTGTAGTCAGTTCAAAAGCAAAATAAAATCCCACTGTCATTCCCAAACCCAGGAAACAGTAGTCTGCATAACCTACCACTAAGCCATGACTCTAATAGAACAACATTGTGCTAAAATAAATATATCATGTAATAGTAGGAATGAATGTAAAGGGAATATAGGATGTGTAGTACACAAAGCATGTCATTTAGAATTACTGTCAAAACTAGTGGATTTCCATAATAGTAGTGTGTGAACAGAAACAGCCATGCTATTTGGTAGCTAGTAGGTAATAATGTCAGTTAATGTGCATATATAAATGTATGTATATTTACATATATATATATATATATATATATATATATATATATAGTTGTAGGTGTCATTGTGCATACACACTTACTACAGGGAACAGGAGAGAGGAATGGAGAAATGTGAATCTACAACACAGCCTGAATCATGAGAGAGATACTAACCTTTACACTCACAGAACAGTGTCCACAGCATACCAGCATGGTCCCCGCCCTTGCAATCTGAAAGGGCAATGCCTATCTCACATACCCTTTTATAGCACTGTCCTGAAATCACAGTGAGAACTGCAATCAGTACACAAATGGCTGCATGCAATTAGAAAATGCTGGCTTACAATTGGTGCAGAGGCCATCACATGGACCTATGCAGATACCTAGAAAAGCATCCTGTACTAACACTCCACACATGCAATACATTCATTGCACTGTCTGGAAGCAGACAGAGGGAGAGAGACAGACAGAGACAGAGAGTGAGAGAAAAAAAAAATACACACGCTACACACTGAGTCTAAGCTGTCAGCAGTGACAGTAGCCAGCCGTGCCAGCAGCAGCAGGAAGCAGAAGTAATGGTAATGCAACCAGCTGTGACAATCACAGGTAATGTAAAGTAGCAGGTTAATAGTCTGCATACTGTGAACCCTCCAAATGTGTCATAGGTCTGTATCTATAGGTATGTCCATGTGATATGTTGTGTGTACTTAGTTCCACCAAAAGGGGATGACTATACATTACATGTCAGTCAGTGTTAGGCCATGATCCTGGCAGCAGTTGTCTGTGCATTGCCCTCATCAATGGCTGTAGTGACTGTTTTGAAAGGTCAACCAGGTTCAAAAGTCAGGATCAGCCAATCACAAAGACAAACTGGCCGGGAACAAGTGTCTGCAGGTACCCAATATCGCTGTATATGCGTCCCATACTGAATAATTCCATAGCTTAGCAGACCAGGCCGGTTATGCTTATGATGTGGTAGTTCCCAGGGTCACTAGAGGTGCCTCCTTAGTGGTGTGGGACCACTGTTGCTGTATGCCAGTGTTCAGGTACATATCCTGTAGTACGGCCAAGGTTAAATATCAGTCTTATATGCGGTTGTATGTCCTCTTGGAGTGCACATAGCACACATCCAGGGATACCATCAGGTCACAGTGATGCTGTGTGTTCTGCTTTGCTGAGGGTGGCCCTCACCTGGACATGTGAGATGATAGGGAGGTTACATTCAGCTGTGATAAGTATTTCTACTTGTGGGGGAGAAGGAGGGGGAATACGTGCACCGAACCTGTCTGCAAGAATGTTGCCAATATCTGTGTGTTCGGTGAATGTTAAGTAGGTGTGTATTAACTCAGAGCATACCTGAGGTATTTGGTCCATATGTGTAACATAACTGAAGAAGGCCTTGTGGTTATCTATAGTGTTTGTGGCCGTTTCCATCCCAAAGTAAGCCGTGGCTCTTGTTATGAGAGACCGTAGCGTATTACCAGTGCTGACCACAGATGCCTTCCCTTAATGTGAATCTGCTCTGTCCTGCAGTAGCCTCTTGCTATTGTTATACAATCTGCCTCTGGCTGGGGTCCACCGGACAGGATGCCTAACCTTTGTGCATAGGGTCTGGGTTAGAAATGTCTGTGCAAGTTCCATGCAATCTGTGGGATGTCCGTGGTAAGCATTCGCAAAGGGGTCAGCATTGTGGGTTGTGGCTGCCAATGGCCCAGTGGGCTGCATGGATACCATCTCAGTCCTAACAAGTGAATAACTGTCTAATCACATACATATCAAAGTAGTCTACTGTGCTGGTGGTGGTGGTGGGATATGTATATCCAGGCCGAGTAACTTGTGTCCACATCACACTAGTGGATGGTGTTCCACATACAGTACCTTGGTATGAATCCCCAGAGTGAGGTTGTGCATTGGACCTGTCGCAGTGTGCTGACCGATGGGGCATGCTACTATGTTGTATGGAATGTGGCAGGTATTGTTGCACAGGTGTTGGCTGAGCACTGATATCTGGCCATGTACTTGTGTATCCACCACGAGACACACACATGCGACATATGGGAGTAGTAGTATATCACTACACTTGAGTATCATGTATAGTATGTGTGCCATATATTGCTGACATAGTCTGCTGATATCCTGTTTGTGTTCTCTTCCAGGGAGATGGTGCGTCAGCGTAATCCCGCCTACTCTGCAGCGGAAGATGAGGAGATACACCAGAGCCTGGTGCAGGATTATGACATACTGTTTTCCCGCACCAGCCAGAATCAGCAGGAGAGGGCTGCACTGTGGCAAGACTTTGTCCGTAGGGTAAATGACATTGGCACGCATAATAGGACATATGAGCAGGTACGACATCACTGCAGTGATTTAATCAGAAATGTCCGGCAGCGTGCGTCGGATATCCACAGGCAACAGGTTGCCACAGGAGGTGGGGTGGCCACACATCCACCCCTCACCAGACTGGAGGGGCTACTCCTAAGTGTTGTGGATCCAGCCCTGGAACAGCAACAGCAATACACCTGCATCATGATGGAGGCTGGATCCACACAGCAGCACGACATGGAGCGTGCAGGTAATATGCCATATGTACACTTGACTGTTCTGTACACTGTTAGTTTATGCATGTGTAAGGTGTGTCCGTGGTATGTAGCTGTCAACATAGTATGTAATTGTGCATGTGTGATATTGGCAATATCAGCAGCTGACGTGTGAAAGGCAACTGGTGTACTACTGCACTGTATCATATGCAGTATCAATGGCACAGTTGTGCCCACTGACATTAATCTCCTCATTTCTGCAGGTCCCTCCGGTGTTACAGCAAGGCAGGCCATCCATGCTGGTGAGTGTGTTTAACAATACCTATAATAGTCCTGATAGTGCTAGTAATAATAGTGTAACTCAGTAGTGCTCTGTGTGTATACTGCGGGGTGTGCATGTGTGCATGTGTGCAGGTGTGCCTGTGTCCACGTGTGCATGTGTGCATGTGTGCATGTGTGCCTGTGTCCACGTGTGCATGTGTGCCTGTGTCCATGGGTGCATGTGTGCATGTGTCCACATGTGCATGTGTGCATGTGTGCATGTGTACATGTGTACATGTGTGCATGTGTGCATGTGTGCCTGTGTGTATGTGTGCATGTGTGCATGTGTCCATGTGTGCATGTGTGCATGTGTCCATGTGTGCATGTGTCCACGTGTGCATGTGTGCCTGTGTCCATGTGTGCATGTGTGCATGTGTGCATGTGTGCATAAGTGCATCACTGGTAACATTGTGTGGACACTGTAAACTGTGTTTCCTGTCTTCCTCCCACAGGTTCTGGTGCTGCTCTGGTGTCCTGCAGCAGGGAACCTGAATCTGGTGCCACAGGTACTGGTAATGATGATATCTGTGTAATGGTACAGGAAGGTGTGCCAGGGTCCGCCATTGGTCAGCCAATTGACAGTACACAGCTGTCAACCCCATCATTGCGCACAGTCATCCTGCCAGTACATCCTTTGTCACCATTGTCCCTAGGTGATGGACAGGATACAGTGGGCATTGACCAGGGTAATGTGGTATCTGTGGCACATGCTTCCCCACACAGCAGCCATGGGCAGGGTCCTGCAATGGTACCACACAGACAGTTGCCCATGGGTTCTCGTGGGAGCATCCGTGGGCGTACTGCCTCTGGCAGACGTGCCCAAAGAGGTCTGTCAACCTCAGCTATGTTTCGGGCTGTCATGCAGGCACAGTCGCGTATGGAAAGGTACACCAGACAGGGTCTGAGGGAGCTGAGAGCATGTCGCACAGCCATGACTGACAGTATGTGTGACATCGCGGATGCTATCTGTAATTTCACCGCTGTCATAGACAGACGTTGTGGGGACATATTACAGCAGTTCCACAACCAAATCTCCATGAGCCAGGGCAATGGTGGGTGGTTGCGGTGTCGACGTGGCCATATGCCAGCAACAGCAGCAGCTGGCAGTCAGAGCAGACGACAACAGGCCCGCGCACGCTCCCATAGTGCCAGCAGCAGCCCCAGCAATGCTGGGTCTGTGCTGTCATCGGAACGCCCCAGGAGACCACGTGCACGTGGCTCTGGACAGTCCCAACAGGGACCTGTGTCCAGTCAACACACTCCCACTTCTGATGACAGTACCCAGTCTGGCTTAGTACCGGATACGGTCCGTAGCACCCCTGCCAGGCACAGGTACCGTGTCCGTGCCCACAGACACTGATCTGTATGACCTGCCAGGTGCAGTCTGTGGCTGTCCACAAACCCCTGTATATGGCAGCCATGAGGTGGAACTGTGTGTGCATACACACATGCGAAATGTTAACACCTAGGGCTACCACATACACGCACACACTGCACCAACAGTGCCCCATCCTGTACTGCTGTCCCTCACCAACACACATACACACACATGTCAAATGGTGGTATCAGTGGCAGACTCAGGCATACCTAATTCACACCCTGTGCATATGATGAAACTGTGCCACCTCCTGCAATCTCCAACATCAGTGCAGGAACAGGTAAACACATTGCTGATGCACAGGGTGACTACATGGAAGTGTATTAGTAGTATCATTTTGGTAACAGTACAGTGTGCTGATATGACTGTGTGTATATCCCAGCATGCCTCCTGCAGTAACCGTATGACTGTCCTGAATTGTTATCTGCACCCATAGTACGCACCAAAGTGTAACAGCTGCACATAATTGCATACCGGTGGTAAGGATGTCAACATATAGCCACATACATGGGTAGCACAGGGGGGAAGCTAATGCAAGTAGTGATATGCAATGATGGACATGTACAATAATGGTGGCAAGTTGCCCACAACGAGTATGCTATGTGGATGTTTGCGCATGTTGATATGTGTGCAGTACCAATGTAATCCAAATCACAATTAACTATGACATAATATCAGTTCTACCATGGGCATCTGCGCTGTGCATTCCTGGGTACATGTTGATAGTGCCTACATATTTGCACTGTTACCTACTGTTAGTGTTACCCCTTCTTTGTTGTACAATGGACTACTTCCAGCCCTGCTTACTGTAGCTTTGTTTGCATGCATGTTCACTTGGGGTTGCCTGGAACACTGCTTCCACCTGCAATGCAGAGTTACAGTGCTTCTGTGGACTCCTAGTGACATCTGCATAGTGTACGATACGTATGTCAAGTTTACACATGACAGAATGTCACTATCTGTCCTGTTCGCATGTACGTTGCCTGTGACACATTGCACATGTCTTACCTGGCATTTACCCATGTGTGCAGTCATATATGCCAGTGCTATGAAACAGTAGCAGTACACCCACACATACACACCTTCAGTATGTTGTTCCCCATTGGCCCTATGTGTTGGTACTCACCATGGCAATCACACTACTAGGGTAGCATGTGCAAAGGTAACCTGTGAATCACCTCTATGGTCCAGTTGTGGTTTGTGAGTCATGTGGCAATGTCACAGCTGCCACATGTATGCAGTCAACCATCACCCTTGGCCAGGAACGTACAACACATGTGTGGGATGCCACCACATAGCCAATCTGGGGACTGAGCACTCTGAACCCAGTAATGCCATACCCTGTCAGGTGGCATGTCATACTACAGTGACTACAATACCAGTCAGACATAGACACGCACTGACAGCAAGCTGAACACACTGGGGCATACTTGGGGACTCAGAATAGCATCCTGCCTGAGCATCACACACCTCCGCAGCTGGCACACAGGCATATGTTACGTTGGAACAGAGCACATGCCACACATGGCACACACATCCCGTGTGCCATACACTCACAGCCTGTAGGGCTACACAACACACCTGCTACAGATGTGTCAGGTACCTCTCTCATGGCCGCTGCAGTGGGGTCCCGCTCAACAGGCTGTACATGGTGAAGGTCACAGTAATATGCCTCTGGGGCACTATGGTCCACCACAAAACACATGCATACAGGTCAGTCAGAGGCATGGACACATATGACTCAGTCATTGACCATGCCACTATGGATGACCTGAGACATACCTCCCTGGACTACATGATAGGGAACATAGAAGGGATCTCTCAGCATGTGGCACGAGCCAGTATGAGCCTGATCTTGGTTGCCATCATACCCTCACCAGGTATGCTACCACTATATGTAGGAAGGGTGTTCTATGTCTACATTCTGCTCAGTCTCCAATGTCATTCATAGGGCATCCACTGGCTGTCAACGTGTGCTTACATGCTAGGGAAGCCACAATGATGTGCGAGGGGCAGCTTGCACGTGACACCCATGGCCCAATGTATATTGGCGAAGCCCCTTGATACACACATACTGCCTTATGCTGCAGGACATGGATTACATAGCCACCTCCGCGGGTATCATACAGGATAGGACACTAACAGTGATGCTACACAACACCTGCAGTGTACACCGCAAGCCTGCATGCACTGGACACTGTCCTCAGCATGGTGAACTGCAATGTCTGTGCAGTACCAGAGTCCTGATTCATGGCTCACAGGTGCAACCCATCACTGCCAGGTTATACCTCATACCATGCCTGTCATCCCCTACACATGTAACACTGGACAGGGGGGTGGTATCCCAAGGCACCACAGATACACACACCTCCAGGTTGTTGGCACAGCACAAAGCATCAGGGCCTATTCATGTGCAGCTAACAGTGTGTCAGACTGCTGTCTGGTTCATAGCCTGGCACACACAACCCTCCCATACACAGGAAACCCACCTATCCTCCATAACAACACTGGCAATATGCAAGTCTCAAGAACTGTCTTTATATGGCTGGACTGCATCCAGCCAAACATTGTATGTGAGCATTACTGTAGCTACAACACACTAGTTGAAGGGTTCCCAGCATGTGGTCACTGAATTGCAGTGGAATGGCATGTTACCACTCCCACAACAGGTAGGAACATGCAGCACCTGTACATCAACTACATGTAGACTATATGGTCCAGACCAGATGTGTATCCCCTGCTGTAGGTATTTTACCATATACACATACACTGTATAGACACATACCGCGTGCAGCCCCTACACAGTAAGACACAGTCATATTGTTATGTATTGCAAATACCATTTATCCACTTGAGGCATGTGTCAGACATGGTAACTACTGCAGGTCACAGGTATTTATGTGTATGTGTCACACACATACATCATGTGTGCATTGCCATTGCTGGTTTAGGCAATGGCATGCATTGTTATGCACAAAGACCCACACATGGTCATAATGTGTGACACAACCACACGTGGCAGTTGTGGGTTACCAAAACATACCTATCTGTACTCTGACAATGGTAATAGACCCAGTAGCAGAGCGCACTATTGGCATTACTGGCCAACTAGCCCTGTTTGGCTGTGCTGATAGTGTGGTGACATCCCCTGTGTTTACTGGTGTATTGTCATATTTTACAAAAGGATCTGTTCTCTTACACTTGCATTTACACACACCCTACTACCCCCACATACACACACTTGCCATTTACAGGATTCATACCCCTACCTAACTAAGTCACGACATGTGAGAGAGATGCATTAGCGAAGCACACTATTCGGATTACTAGGAAGTTCCTCTTCTCTGGCTGTACTTATAGGGTGCTGACATCATCAGTGTTTTGAAAGGGTAATGTGCATCAGGTAGTGTGATCTCCTGATTGCCAAAACTAATATGTTTTTCATATAGAATTGCACACACACAAACTCCCCACATCCAAACACACACACACTTGCCATTTGCTGGTTTCAAACCCCTACCTATGTTATGACATTTGAGAGTGACGCTGTAGCAGACTGCGCTATTCAGATTACTGGTAGGTGTTTTTTCTCCAGCTGTATGTATAGGGTGCTGACATCATCACTGTTTGGAAAGGGTAATGTGCATCATGTAGTGTGATCTCCTAATTGCAAAAAAGCACATGTTTTTCATACAGAATGGCACACACACAAACTCCCCACATCCAAACACACACACTTGCAGGTTTCAAACTCCTACCTAACTATATTATGACACTTGAGAGAAATGCATTAGTAGAGTGCGCTATTCGAATTACTGGGAGGTTTCCCTTCTCCTGCTGTACATATAGGGTGCTGACATCATCCGTGCTGACATAGGGGAATGTGCATCCTGTAGAGTGCTTTCACAGTTGCCAAAAGGGACGTGTCTTTCACACAGACTTGCATACACACTAACCCCCATCCACACACACTGGACAGTTGCAGGATTCAAACCCCACCTAACTATGTTATGACACTCGTGACAAACGCATTAGCGGAGTGCGTTATTCGAATTACTGGGAGATTTCCCTTCTCCTGCTATACTTATAGGGTGCTGACATCATCCGTGCTGAGATAGGGGAATGTGCATCCTGTATAGTGCTTTCACAGTTGCCAAAAGGGACATCTCCCTCACACAGACTTGCACACACACTAACCCGCCTCCACACACACTGGGCAGTTGCAAGATTCAAACTCCTACCTAACTATGTTATGACACTTGTGACAGATGCATTAGCAGAGTGCACTAATCGAATTATTGGGAGGTTTTCCTTCTCCTGCTGTACTTATAGGGTGCTGACATCATCCGTGCTGAGATAGGGGAATGTGCATCCTGTAGAGTGCTTTCACAGTTGCCAAAAGGGACATCTCCCTCACACAGACTTGCACACACACTATCCCCCCACACACACACTGGGCAGTTGCAGGATTCAAACCCCTACCTAACTATGTTATGACACTCATGACAGATGCATTAGCAGAGCGCGCTCTTCGAATTACTGGGAGGCTTTCCTTCTCCTGCTGTACTTATAGGGTGCTGACATCATCCGTGCTGAGACAGGGGAATGTGCATCCTGTAGAGTGCTTTCACAGTTGCCAAAAGGGACATCTTACTCACATAGACATGCACACACATCAACCCCGCTCACCCACACACACACACACACACACACACTGAGCAATTGCATGGTTCGAACTCCTACCTACCTATATTATGACACTTGAGGGAGATGCATTAGCAGAGCGCGCTAACCGAATTATAGGGCATCTGGTCTGCACCTGCAGTATTTATAGGGTGCTGACATCTTTATTTCTACAGAGTTATGTACATCTAGTACTACCTGTCAGGTGGGGGATAGCATATATATGCATTTGCAGCCACCTACGTCAGGGTCAGATATGCACATTGCACTGGCAGGTTATGTTCTATACCATGCTTCGTGACCACAGGACCTGTAACACACAACACAGCCAGTCCAGAACACCACACCCACATCCAGGACACACACTTAGATTCCCTGGGAACAGTGCCGGGATATACAGGTGTTCACATACACCATTCCAGTTGTTAACATCAGGTACAGGCATATTGTGTGTGAGAAGTACTCAGGCCTCTACCACTTTACCCTACAGCCACTACAATTTGTGGGTCCATGTGCTATGGCAGAACCACACACCACAGCCACATGGGGGAATACATATTGCACCTGTCCATCTGCAACATGGGTACTCACTGTTCCACACCAGAGGTAGACCACCATTGTTGATATCTGACCATACCCACCTTTCCCTGGACATCCATATCCCATCCCCACCCCAGGCAAGGTTGTCACTGCACACAAACTGTATTTAGCACAAGCAGACTCTACACTTGTGAAGACTGGGGTGGCCGACTTCAAAGGACCCATGCTGGGGGACTATACTGGCCACTCAGCATAATCCTTGACAATTGCATTCTATGAGCATGTGTACAGTTTGCATTGATCATGCTATCCCACATATACCCATGACTGCTCCACAACAAGACACCTGTCAGGTGTACTCCAGTCATATATGAGCCGTCCAACAGACAGAGTGAGCTAATACATTGCAGAGCTGAAGCCCACAGAGAGAGGACATCTGTGAACAGTTCCGACACAACACTTCATTCCCACATAATCATCACAACACAGTGTTGACAGTGAAATTGTCCAGACAATGCAGATAGGGCTCCCCTCAGTCTGTTATTGATGGCCACTTAGTTTTAGGGATCCTCTGCAACCCTCTTCCAGCACACACCAACAACATGGCTGTGGCTTAGCACATTCAAACCCTGGGATCTCCACTGTGCCCCTGCTTGACAGAGGCACAGCTCACAAGCCTCACACATTGCCTTATGTGACCCACTTTACAGTGGCATAGTAGCCTACTGTACTGGGGATGCAGATGCCAAGCACACTCTGGCTGAGCTGTCATTCCCTAGGGCAACAAGCCTAGTATTGACCTCTACACCCATATGTTCAATTGTCAGATGCACAATATTTGTTGTGCTGTTCTACTGTTTGCAAGTCTTTATTGCCATAGCATTCCCTGTTCCTATGACCAACTTGTGTATCTGTGGAAGATGTTTGCATATGACGGCGATCCACTATATCACTTAAGTCTCTGTAGTCATTTACTGTGTGCACTGGGCAGATTGCTGTGTTGTGGTTGGTTCCTGAAATGACACGTACAAATACCAGATATGTGTGGCCAACTGCTAAATGGAGATATGGCCAAGTGTGTGAGCATGCCCAGTTCAGCCTTTCCATGGCATGTTGTCTGACATATGCCTCATTTATCAAAGTGTGCGAGCATGCCCAGTGTGAGCTTTCCATATGTTGCACTCTGAAGTCCACCACATATTTGTGTGTGTGTGAACTTCAACAATATCTCACGCTTATGGTTGTGTGTTGGGTGTCATGTTGTGTACTAACTGGCCAACTGCTTCGTGTCTGCCACAACAGGGATTATACTGTGCCTGCAGGGATTGCATGGGATACTTTGCAGACAGTTGTCAACATACTTTCATAATGACCTAACACTGTAGTACTGTATAGTGTACTGGTTCAGTACTTTCACTGTGGTGGACAGTATCCTGGGCTTTAGTCCTATCACTGCTTGACATCTTCATAGTGTGCACAACAGACTGTGTAGGGGCCAGTTGTGCACATATGACCATGTTGCATTATGTTCAGATATGGACTACCTACACCAGGCTCGTCCAACATTGGTAGTGTATTCCACAACATAGGTGGACATTGGCAAACACTAGCGATGTTCCCTAGGTCATTTCTGATGCTAGTCACAGGGTGTGTTTGTCTTTCGACACACATTGTAACTGGAGTTTGCCATGACATATGTCATGGGTGGTATACTGTGCCTCCGTCTACCTCTGACATAACAGTGATACTATATGTTTTGCCCACTAGATGGCACCCTAAACAAGGCTAGTTCCTAGTACAGCTATCTTTTCTCCCTGGAATTGAACGTGATTAAAGAGCAGACCCTAAACTAACAAAGAAAAACTAAGGAACTTTTTCCTGCCCATTCATTCCCACTTTATCTGCTACTTTCCTCTGTAATTGCACTCAGCTGTCCCTTACTATCACTACCACTGTATCCTCCCCTCCATACTTACCCTTACCAACTGTAAGTACCTCAGTGGTCAGCTGCTCACAGTTTGGTTTGCTGACATTTCTTCAGTTACTTGTCCAAGCTCTGCTACTATTTCCCACTGTCTGTCTGCCTCTTGATAATACTTCCACCTACAACTTATCCCTTTACTCCTGTATCCCACTCATTTCTCTTCCTCTCCCCTTCCTAACATATCTCCATAGGACGTCCCACTTTCCACTTGTTAACCTTCTAGGGTTTAGCCCCTCCTGGTCTACCTGTCCACTCCTCCATTCCCATCCCCTTCCCACCTCATATCCTTTCTAATCCCAAAAATCCTTCTTGCCCTGCGAGGCACCATCTTTATTAACTGGAATTTACCCCCTGGCTGCTGTGCGTACCTGGCCCAGCATCTTTGACTCTGTAAGCTACTTTATGTTGATATTATTGTTTATTGTATAATGACTGACTAATTTAATTGGCTCAGCTGTTGGATGGAAATACTAGTTATAGATTTATAAATGTCTAGCTTGTTTTAATTACTATATGCTGATGTACGTGTTGTGGAAACAGTCATCTGTATTTTGCGCGTACCATGTGGAGTTGCTGTATGCTATTCCACTTCTGTGAGAAAGAGCTGTGTTAATCCTTAGTGTACTCCTTCAACTTAGAGGGTTATTTCTAATTAGTCTCGTGGCTCATACATTTGCCGGATGTAGTTTATACGGAACTAGCCTGCTTAATGGTCATACCCCTGTAAACCTCTTAGTTTTGGTAGCCTTCACTATATGACCTCAGGGTAATGCGAGCATTTTATTTCACTCTAACCAACTCCAGGTTGTTCGAGTATTACTCGCATTCTTCCACTATGCTAGTTAATTGTTTTAACCTGAGGGTATCTAATGTACTAGCTGCTGGGCTGAACTGAAGTTCCCTAAATATTCAAACTCTTGGTGCTGCAAGGATCTCCCCTCAACAGCAATGATAAGGTACTAAATACCTCCTGTGGTAACTTAGTGTTGAGCAAAAGCTGCACGGAACTATAGTTCTCTAAATAATCATTACCCCTGGTGCTATAAAGGTTTCCCCTTAACAACAGGTATAAGGCACAAGATACCTCCTCTGGCTACATTGTGTTAAACATATGCTAGTTAACATCGAGGCATTGTCAAGGTAAGGGTAGCACTGTTACTTATACATTGTCCATGGGCACAATAACTCAAAGCCTCCTTTCTTCATGTAAACAGTAGGATGACATTTACAATATGGCTTCAGGGCTTATCGTGTACCAGCGGTGATGTTAGCTTAGATCTGTGCTTGGGCAGAAACAGCTGTAGCCTCCCTGTTCATAATCTCAACTCCAGTGAGGCATTTATAGAAGTGAGAAGAACTTACGGTACCTCAGACTCGTGTGGGCAGTGATACATGTAGCTATCATTAGCTGTTAGAAATTAGCCTTTGACTCCATATGTTAACATAAGCATACTATCTTTCATGCTATGTGGTACTGATTTAATTGACCTGAAAAGCTATTGCCTATTCCTGTACTATTGTGGTCGTTAGTGAGGAATTAGTCCGAATGTAATACCTCAAGGGTTTGCTTCCACTTGGTTCTCATGTTACAAACAGCCTCAGTGTCCCTATAGCTCACTGTTTATACTATTTAATGACCAAGCAGAACATAGCTGTACTTTGTAAAGCACTCCTAGCTAGACTGTGTTAAATGACTTAGAACTCTTCCCTAACTTTTGATAGATTAATCTGTGCCATTTTAGTTTGTGTACTGGTGCCTCTAGACTTAGATACAATAGTATGCCTTGTTATTTCTCTGAAATCTTAGTAATGAATGTTTAGAAGTGATTTTGAACTGAAATGTTGTGTTCACTACCCTAATTCTATTTAAATGACTATTTTCTTACCCCTTCATTGTTTCTCTTCTCCTCACCATTCCTAGGTTTCAATCCATCTATCTTGCACTAGGGTTTTGAGAATCTACCTACCTGGTGAAAAGGACCCCCTGCAAACAATTCAAACCAACTCTTCCATATAAAAAGAAACTTGCCGTCCTACTTAGGAACCCTCTTACCAAAGGAGGCACGAAAGTATGTGTTATCTAAACCTAGCGGTAAAGCTGAACACTTGCTTAATAACTTGTGTATGTATATAAACATGCTACCTAGCCAGGATACCCAGCAGCCATACCCCCTCTCTACCCCTTAACATATAAACTTTTTCCTCTTCTTGTGCTGTCTTCCATACCTGTTTACACAGCCTTCGCAAAACTTTTACCATCTATCTCTGCTCCCTAACTTCTGCTGTAATATACGGTTGGCCCACTAGATGGCAACCTAAACAAGGCTAATTCCTAGTACAGCTCTCTTTTTCTCCCCAGAATTGAACTTAAAGATCAGACCCTAAACTAACAAAGAAAGACTAAGGAACTTTTTCTGCCCATTCATTCACACTCTGTCTGCTACTTTCCTCTGTAATTGCACTCAGCTATCCCTTACTATCACTACCACTGTATCCTCCCCTCCGTACTTACCCTTACCAACTGTAAGTACCTCAGTGGTCAGCTGCTCACAGTTTGGTTTGCTGACATTTCTTCAGTTACTTGTCCAAGCTCTGCTACTATTTCCCACTGTCTGTCTGCCTCTTGATCATACTTCCACCTACAACTTATCCCTTTACTCCTGTATCCCACACGTTTCTCTTCCTCTCCCCTTCCTAACATATCTCCATAGGACGTCCCACTTTCCACTTGTTAACCTTCTAGGGTTTAGCCCCTCCTGGTCTACCTGTCCGCTCCTCCATTTCCCACCCCTTCCCACCTCATATCTTTTCTAATCCCATAAATCCTTCTTGCCCTGCAAGGTGTCATCTTTATTAACTGGAATTTACCCGCTGGCTGCTGTGCGTACCTGGCCCAGCATCTTTGACTCTGTAAGCTACTTTATGTTGATATTATTGTTTATTGTATAATGACTGACTAATTTAATCGGCTCAACTGTTGGATGGAAATACTAGTTATAGATTTATAAACGTCTAGCTTGTTTTAATTACTATATGCTGATGTACATGTTGTGGAAACGGTCATCTGTCTTCTGCACATACCACGTGGAGTTGTTGTAAGCTATTCCATTTCTGTGAGAAAGAGCTGTGTTAATCCTTAGTGTACTCCTTCAACTTAGAGGGTTATTTCTAATTAGTCTCGTGGCTCATACATTTGCTGGACGTATTTTATACGGAACTAGCCTGCTTAATGGTCATACCCCTGTACACCTCAAATTTGGTAGCCTTCACTATATGACCTCAGGGTAATGCGAGCATTTTATTTCACTTTAACCAACTCCAGGTTGTGCGAGTATTGCTTGCACTCTTCCACTATGCTAGTTAATTGTTTTAGCCTGAGGGAATCTAATGTACTAGCTGCTGGGCTGAACTGAAGAGCCGTAAATATTCAAACTCTTGGCGCTGCAAGGATCTCCCCTCAACAGCAATGATAAGGTACTAAATACCTCCTGTGGTAACTTAGTGTTCAGCAAAAGCTGCATGGAACTATAGTTCTCTAAATAATCAGTACTCTTGGTGCTATAAAGGTTTCCCCTTAACAACAGGTATAAGACACAAGATACCTCCTCTGGCTACATTGTCTTAAACATATGCTAGTTAACATCGAGGCATTGTCAAGGTAAGGGTAGCGCTGTTACTTATACATTGTCCATGGGCACAATAACTCAAAGCCTCCTTTCTTCATTTAAACAGTAGGATGAAATTTACAATATGGCTTCAGGGCTTACCATGTACTAGCAGTGATGTTAGCCTAGATCTGTGCTTGGGCAGAAACAGCTGTAGCCTCCCTGTTTATAATCTCAACTCCAGTCAGGCATCTATAGAAGTGAGAAGAGCTTACGGTACCTCAGACTTGTGTGGGCAGTGATACATGTAGCTATCATTAGCTGTTAGAAATTAACGTTTGACTCCATATGTTAACATAGGCATACTATCTTCCATGTTATGTGGTACTGCTTTAATTGACCTGAAAAGCTATTGCCTATTCCTGTACTATTGTGGTCGATAGTGAGGAACTAGTCCGAATGTAATACCTCAAGGGTTTGCTTCCACTTGGTTCTCATGTTACAAACAGCCTCAGTGTCCCCATAGCTCACTGTTTATACTATTTAATGACCTAGGAGAACATACCTGTACTTTGTAAAGCACTCCTAGCTAGACTGTGTTAAGCTACTTAGAACTCTTCCCTAACTTTTGATAGATTAATCTGTGCCATTTTAGTTTGTGTACTGGTGCCACTAGACTTAGATACCATAGTATGCCTTGCTATTTCTCTGAAATCTTAGTAATGAATGTTTAGAAGTGATTTTAACTGAAATGCTGTGTTCACTACCCTAATTCTATTTAAACTACTGTATTCTTACCCCTTCATTGTTTCTTTTCTCCCCACCGTTCCTAGATTTCAATCCATCTATCTTGCACTAGGGTTTTGAGAATCTACCTACCTGGTGAAAAGGACCCTGTGCAAACAATTCCAACCAACTCCTCCATATAAAAAGAAACTTGCCGTCCTGCTTAGGAACCCTCTTACCAAAGGAGGCACGAAAGTATGTGTTATCTAAACCTAGCGGTAAAGCTGAACACTTGCTTAAATAACTTGCGTATGTATATAAACATGCTACCTAGCCAAAATACCCAGCAGCCATACCCCTTCTCTACCCCTTAACTATAAACTTTTTCCTCTCCTTGTGCTGTCTCCCGTACCTGTTTACAGAGCCTTCAGAAAACTTTTACCATCTATCTGTGCTCCCTAGCTTCTGCTGTAATATATTTGTTGCCCACTAGATGGCAGCCTAAACTAGTCTAGTTTCTAGTACAGCTATCTTTTCTCTCCAAAATTGAACTTAATTAAAGATCAGGCCCTAAACTAACAAAGAAAGACTAAGGAACTTTTTCCTGTCCATTCTTTCCCACTCTATCTGCTACTTTCCTCTGTAATTGCACTCAGCTATCCCTTACTATCACTACAACTGTATCCTCCCCTCCATACTTACCCTTACCAACTGTAAGTACCTCAGGAGTCAGCTGCTCACAGATTGTTTTTGCTGACATTTCTTCAGTTACTTGTCCTAACCTGCTACGTTTGCCTTGCGGGCTCACTCTGCTCCTGTACCCTACCCCCAATTCCCACCCACCCCAGAGATCCTACCCATATACCTCCAATGGCACACCCCCATCCCTAGTCATCCAATGACATCCTCCTACTCATTAAAGTATTAATTACTATACTTCCAATTACTCACAGATACTCATTAAATTACAAAGTACAAAACATAAAATTTACATACTTGACTCTTTAAGGTAATAAGATACTAAGTAGAACCTCCCTTCTACCATCCACTTTTCAAGTCCTTACCCCTAGTAGCTTATTTACATTATTTCCTCACTATGCCCATAACACCCATGTCTAAACACACAAAACTATTTCTCTTACATGCACTCCTACCATTACTATCTATACCCTATGTCCTAACTAATTACGAACATCAAACCTTTACAGACTTTCACCATTCCTTTAAGCAAACTTCCCTAGCAAATCTGGCACCTTCTCTAAACCACATAAACATTACATAAACACCCACCTATCTACTTCCAAAATGTCATTGTTTAGTCCGTATTACCTATCACCAACCCAAGAAAATACAAAACACATCCTGTAAATTCCTAAATATCGTACATAGACTTCATAAACATACCCTACTAGATGGTGATATTCACCCCAACCCTGGTCCAAACACCACAGGCACCACTGACCCCCACAAACCAAATCCCTCTACCTCTCAGACCCCTACAAAAACATTTAACTCTCTCCTTATAGCACACCTCAACATATGGAGCTTAAATAATAAAGTTGCCTACCTCCATGCTCTCTTAAATGTACACTCCTTTGTCATCCTATGCCTAACAGAAACATGGTTAAAACCTGTAACTCAAGACAATGAAATCACCACACCTGGATACAATATCCTAAAAATAGACCGCAAAGCCAAAAAGGGTGGGGGTAGCAATACTATACAAAACAGAGCTACAAGTTACATCATTAGATGTGCAACCACCTTCAATTAATAACACTGAAATCCTTATTTCAAAACTTCAGATCAACACCTGTAAATCCATCTATATCATATGCTCCTATCTCCCTCCTGGTAACAACATCAACACCCTTGAAAATATCCTTTGCTGGCTCTCGACTAACATACCACAAGAAACCATAATGCTGGGTGACTTTAATATTGACTGGAACACCTGCACTTCAGCCAACCATACTACCCATATAAACCTTTATGTTTTTTCCCAAACTATTATGTCCCCCACTAGGATCCGTAAACCTAACAATAAAGAAACCACTTTAGACTGGATACTTATAAATAGTCACCCCCTTTTATATAAAGCAGGTACCCTTCCTGATGACATCAGTGACCACTCACTGACCTACATAATCAGGCAAGAGATCAATACTCACAACCCATCCATATATAGAACTATTCGATCCAACAAAAATTTTAACCCTGTAAACTTCCAAACTGAACTTAAAGCATGTGATTGGCTACCCCTAAAACACCTCCAGTTAGATGAAACAGAGTCATACTTTAATACCAAATTCTTAGAAATCCTGGACTACCATGCCCCTACATGCTTAATCAGAAATAGGACTAAAAGTGCTCCATGGCTTACAAAAGAGACAAGGCATAAACTTCTACTAAGAAATAAAATCTGGGCCAAATGGCAAACAACTAAAAACCCAGCAGATCATCAAATATTTAGACAGCTGAGAAATGCTACCAAAACATCAATACTTCTAGACAAAAAAACTTTTACCATCACATCCAGCAAACTTACCAACATAAACTACAAAAATTCTGGGCAGGTATAAATAGACTCCTACAACCAGGTCAGTCCAAAACACCAACCCCAGCAGGATCCACCCATGAGAATCCCAAGCATATTGCTAATGCCTTTAATACCTTCTTTACTGAGACAGTCCAGTCTCTAGCGAATGCATTACCTCCTTTTAGCACAAGCCTGTCATCTTCCTTGACTAGATTACCTCCCTCATTTCATTTACAACATCCCTCATCTGCAATTTTCTTCAAAAACTTAAACCTTGTATCCCCTCAGCTGACCTTCTACCAGCAGAATATCTGCAGATAGCAGCAACAGTGGTAGCCTTTTATATTTCTATCCTAATAAATAGAACCATTACTGAAGGAACCATCCCATCTATCTGGAAAATCTCCCACATTATCCCACTATATAAGGATGGCAACTCAACAGAACTCTCAAACTATTGCACAATAGCTTTACTCCCTCCTTTAGCAAAAATAATGGAAAAATGTATCCACCGTCAACTACTAGACCACTTCCACCAAAATAACTTACTAGCTAACTGTCAGCATGGCTTTAGGCCTTTCCACAGTACCACCACAGCCCTCTTATCCTTTTCTGACTGCATTAATAAAAATTGTAACAACAATACTCTATCCTCTGCACTCTTTATCGACCTCTCAAAAGCCTTTGATATGGTTAACCATCAGCTACTTATGAATATACTCAAATCCCTTTCACTAGATACACAGGCATTATGATTGTTTAAATCCTACCTTGAAAACAGGCAACAGACCATGCTTTGGGAGAATAATCTATCCTCACACTTTCCTATTACCCTAGGTGTCCCTCAAGGCTCAATCTGGGGCCCTCTCCTTTTCTCAGTTTTTATCAATTATCTAAATGTAATAATTCCTCAAGCTACATGTATAAAATATGTAGACGACTCTACACTAATATGCTCCACCACCTCTGCAGTTGAACACCAGTCCCTTACCCAAAAAGTGCTTAACATAGTAGAAAACTGGTTCTTACAACACAGCCTCCTCCTGAACCACAAAAAGACAAAACTACTGCACTTCACTCACACACAAAAGTCCTCCCCAAGAGACTCCACAGTTATATCTAACATTGGCATTGTCATATCTCCCGACCCAGCCACCAAGCTCTTAGGTGTAACAATAGACCATAACCTTAACTTTGACACACATATCAACACTACAATAAAATCAGTTAACAGAAAACTAGGCTCCCTCTACAGGATTAAACCCTTCCTTATTCCAACAGCTAGAACTACTATTACCCATACCCATCTAATCTCTACACTCCTCTATGCCTCTCCCATTTATACCAAGCTATCAAAAAACAACCTCAACAAACTGGCTACCTCCTACAATAACATTGCCAGATTTGCTACTGGTTCCTCATTTAGAACTCACCACTGTCAAAACCTAAAGCAATTAGGATGGCTGGAACAACATAATCAGGTTCAGTTTCACCAACTTATTATTGCCCACTAGATCCTTTAGCATCCCAGTAATACTCCAATACTTACTATCCCTTTCACCCCCTATAACAATCTTACAACCCTTCGCTCAGCAAATAAAGTACTAGTATCTACACTGAAATCCAAAAATAAGGCTGGGGATTCACTGTTCTCCAACACCATGGGTAAAATCTGGAATCTGCTTCCCAGTGAACTCTCATCTCTTTCTTCAGTGCAATGTTTCAAAAAGCAACTTAGAGAATACCTCAAAAACCACTGCCTATGCCCATGTAGTAACCCAGACTAATAATCCCCTCCAACTATGTCTAAAGTTCTATCTATCTAACCATTTGCAATGTTTATATCCAACTCTTTCATTAGCCTTAGTGAGTAGAACCAGTTAAGCTAACTAAAGTCTCTAAAAACTTAATCTTATATAGGAACCACTACAGAGTACGAACTTGGATAGTAATTATTTTTACTGTATGAACATGTTTTCACCTGCATATACCTATATGTGTGTTTCTGTCTCTTTCTCTTTACTATATGCTACTTTAAAAGTGGCTATGCTACTATATAACAATTGTATTCTAGACTGTAAAATAGTACTGTACCTGAAGTTGCTATCATTCTGTTTACGTGGAGCTTATCTCCCCGGGCATCTACTGAAAATGGACATATATCCAGTTGGACTAGCCAGGTCAACAAATGTAAAATAAAAAATAAAAAAAAATAAAACTTCCAAAAAGGCAACAAATAATTCAAGATAACAGCAGTGCACTTTAAATAGCTTGTAAAAATGTGAAGATTCAATAAAAGTAATTTGCTTTGTAGAAATGAGCAAACAGCCATTCAATTGTGCAGAATTTATAAAGACACTAACAACAAAGTAAGTTGATTGAAAAGTCCTCCGACCAATAAAACAACTACATGCTGGAATATTTAGTGTGTTTCTCCAACCTATACAGTCCAGGCTACCACCCACTGGAAAATCATTTGTCCTCTTGATGTAAAAAAACAAAGAAAAAGGCTTGCTAGAGTGTAAATTCACACTACTTTATCCAACAGCTAGTTAGATAATAAATTCAGAGCAAGTAAATCTGTATAACAGAAAATGAGACCCAAAATACACATTTTTTTTCAAAATAAGCACAAGGAAAGGCAATTAAATAATTTAAGATAACAGCAGTATAGAAAGGGAGGGGTTTATAAAACTCAATTTACAGTAAGGGGGTGCAGATTAAAAATCACCAATCTTAAAAAGTAGATCAAGGAATGGGATGTTGGGTGAGAAAGATAATCAGCAGGGAGTCACCAACAGTGCTTGTAATTTTTGCAGGCCTTTAGTCTTATCAGAAAAGAAATGAAAAGAAAAGGCTGCAGATATACTCTGTGTATTTACGTATCACTCATGAAACAAATTAACCAATGAAAAAATCATGTGCAATGTGTAGCCTGGTTTATTTAAGTGTTTATCTGCCATATCAAACAGAAACACCAGGCCAAGCAGATTTCTCAAAACAGAAAACAAAATGGAACACGTAAAACAGAAAGCAGCTCTATCAGTTTAAGCAACTCACAGATACAAAGAGACTACTTTCCTCACCAGCAATTCGTCAACAACTGTGCTTGTAGTTTTTGCAGGCCTTGATTCTTACCATGCGGTTGACGTGGTATTACAGGCAGACTCTGAATAGGAACATCAGCAAATATAGCAGAATGGAATGAAAGCTGAAGGCACAGAGGATGAAACTAGATAAGACATTTGGAATGACAGCAAGTAAATTAAAAGAAGCTGAAAATTGAGATAGAAGAGGGAAATAGTGGAACAGGTTAGCAGCTTCCAGTATCTCGGAAGGGTGGCTGCATAGTAGAAAAGTCTGAATGAGAAAGTTAAAGCTAGAATTAGAGGGAATGCAGCCAAATGGCACAAAGTGTCAAGGGTAGTGTGTGTCAGAAGAATGCCAAAGAAACTAAAAAGTAAGTTATAAAAAACAGTGGTGCATCAAGTACTACTGTATGATACAGAAACCTGGGCAGTGAAGACAAAGTAGTTGAGGACTCTTGAGGTGATGGAGATGAAGTGCATGAGATGGGTGATAAGATGCACACTGTTGGACAGATGAGGACATAAGAACATTAGAGCAGAAGCCCAAGTATCTCCAATTACAGAGAAGGTCAAAGACAATAGATTAAGATGGTTCAGGCATATGTGCAGGAAAGCAGAAGCCACTCTGGTGAAGAAGATTTGGGACAGAAAGGAAGAATGTCAGAAGAGATGAGGACATACAGCAAAGAGATAGATGGATAGTGTGAGAAAGAACTTGTGAGAGTCAGGTATGACTATCAAAGAACAAACTAGGAAAATTAAAACAAATAATGAAAAGCAAAACTTCAGAAGTTTCCACTGCACCAACAAAAACATGGTTAAATACACTGATTTATTGTGAGCGCTTTCATCCACCTTAATCAATGAACTTCTTCAGACAGTAAAACTACATTTTCACATGACTTAAATAATAAATATTCCATGACATCATCACTCAAACCACTTCATTTTTAAAAAGACATCCTCCACTTTCTAAATAAATTCCCCAGATCGAAAAATAAAAATCACAATGTTGAAAAAATCTTAATCTTAAATATGACTAAATAAGGTTATATGTGTATTAAAAACAAAACACTGCACAAATTTATATATAAAATCAAATTCTCCCCTCAGCAAGACAAAGCCTTTAACTTAAGTACACTTTTCAATGAACAGCATTCATTCACTCCAGGAAAACAGCAAGCATTTAATTTCAATTACTATAAAAGCACCTGTTTTTTTAATTTAAATGCCCAAGGCCCCCCTCTAATATTCATTTCAACCTTTTCAATCACCAAATAAAGAAAATGGTGACCAGGTATTTCTAAAATGTGTTTGGCCAAAGTATTAGTTACATCTTTTTTCTGAATGCTGTACTGGTATTTGTATATCCTCTGCCTCAAGTGTCTCTCAGTTTTACCAAGATAATAACAATCACACACTTGACACTTGGCAAGGTATACAACCCCGTAGTATTACAGTCATATTTCCCTGATAGGGAAAATGTCATATTCCTAATAGTAAAGGACCCTGTTATTTCCACAAACTTACAATAAGAGCACTGACCACATTTTTCATGCCTTTATTTGGGACATAAGATCTAATATTTCCCTCCAAAACAGATTTAATATTCCGCCCCCTTCTAAATGTAATCTTAGGTTTAGAACCAAGTTTGCTTCTCACACCCAAATCCTCATTAATTAAAGCCCAATTTGTATTTAAAATCTTCCCCAGTGCTTGTGCATCACTTGAAAAGGTTGTTGTAAAGCTAGGGTTCATAGGTTCATAGGTTCATAGGTTGGTACTAGGCTATCAGCCCTAAGGCCTATACAAGCCTAGCCATAACAATTCCCTGGCTATTTCTTCCCACATTATTTACTTTCCTGGACCCCTGTCTAGCAGGGCGACTGACGTGATCCCTGGGGTGAATTTCCTTTCTCCCATCCAGTCGTCAAGGTTCCTTTTGAAGAGGTCCAAAGAGGCACTCTGCTTGATATGTATGGGCAATCTATTCCAGAGTCTGGGGAGTCTCTGGGTCAGGAACCTATCCCTCCAGCATGTTTTGTTTATTGTGATGACAAGGTTTAGATCCCTGGAGCGTGTAGCTCTGACGGATTGGGATTTCTTTAAGTGTAGCATGTCCAACAGCTCTGGGGTTGACATGGCCTTGTATGTTAAGCAGAGATCGCCTCTGAGTAGACGACATGCGACAGAGTATAGCTGGAGTTTTTTAAGGCGGTCAGCGTAGGGCATCTGCTTTAGGCCTGTGATTCTTTTAGTGAGGTATTTCTGAGGCCTTTCCAGTTGTTGCAGATGTCTTGAGAGGTACATACCTAATGGGGCGTTGTATTCTATAATGGGTCTAATGAGGGATGAGTACAGTGGGACAATGACCTCCTTTTTTCTGGATGAAAAGCCCTTCGTGATGAGGTGTGCCACATAGAAGGATTTCCTGACTGTTGTGGCAATGTGGTTATCAAAGGTGAGACCACTGTCCACCTGTGTCTCTAAGTCTCTTATCACACTTTCTGTGTTTAGTGTACTCCCACCTATATGGTAATTCATGGATACATGTTTTTTCCCAAAGGGGATAACAATACATTTCTTGGCATTGAGCTTGAGCCCATGGCTCTGGCACCAAGCATCTGTTTCTGTAAGGCCCTTTTGTAGAGTATCCACATCATTTGGGGATTCAATAATGGCTCCCAGTTTGCAGTCATCTGCAAACTTTGTTAGCCAGAGTCCCTTAGTGTTGACCTGTATTTCAGAGTAGATGCTAAACAAGAGCGGCCCCAGGACTGAACCCTGAGGTACTCCACTTGTCACTTGTCTGGAGCTGGATTTGGAGTCAGCTACTTTTATAGTGTGGGTTCTATCAGTAAGCCATTTAGCAACCCATTGGGTGACATAGGGATTAATGCCCAACTTAGTAAGTTTATCTATGATTCCAGAGTGGGGGATGGTGTCAAAGGCCTTGGCAAGGTCTAGATAGGCTGTGTGGACCACCTTACCCTTGTCCATGGCTCTGGAGACTGATTCAAAGAAGTGAATCAGGTTCAGGAGACAAGATCGTCCCTTCACAAACCCAAACTGGGTGGGGTCCAGTGTTTGAAGGTTGCCAATGTCTTTGTTTATAAGTTCCATGATAATATGCTCCATGGCCTTGCAGATAAGGCTTGTCAGACTGATGGGACGGTAGTTTCCGGGATCCAAGGTGGATCCCCCCTTGTGGATTGGGATAACTGTAGCTCTGCGCCACTCAGTGGGCACGAAACCTGAGGTGAGGCTATGATTAAACATGACACTTAGGTGAGGTGCCAGTTCATATTGTAGTTCATGTAGTACACAGCCTGGGATGTCATCTGGTCCCATGGATGCTGTATTCTTGGCTTTAGAGAGTGTGTTTTGTACCTGTGTGGCCGTTATTACTGGAATTTGGCAATCTTCCGGTATTGAGATGGGCCATTTAGGGGGTGAGAGGGTGGTGAAGTTGGCACTGAATCGATCTGCCAGGATATTGGCAATATCCTTTGGATCAGTATATTTAGTGCCATTCTGTTTTAGCTCAGAGCAGATCTGAGCATTGCCATTTAGATTTTTGACATAGTTATAGAATGCTTTGTGGTTGTCTTTGGAATCTTTGGCAATTTTATTTTCGTAACTAGCTTTGGAGGATTTTATGAGGCATCTCAGTTTCTTACTGAGGCTAGTAAGGAGTTTTTGCATCCTGGGATTTTCCTCTTTTCTGCAAAAGTTTCTTCCTTTTGTTGTAAAGTTTGTTTATGGCAGGGGACCACCAGATTGGCTTCCTTGTTTTGGATGAGAGCATTTTGGTTCTATTTGGGATGGCACGATTCATGCATGAGTGGATGTGCTCGTACAGTGCCTTAGTGTAGGATTCAGCAGTTTCAGTTCCCGTCTGCATGGGTGTCATGAAGTTTGTCACTTCTGACTTGAGTAGCATGAAGTTGGCTTTGGAGAAGTTTTTTATGGTGGTTTCTTTACTTGGGGTGGGGGTGGGATGTGGATGTTAAGGGTGATTAGCTTATGGTCAGACCTGACTAACGAGGGGGTGACCATAGGTATGGAGCATTGATTTCCCATGTTGGTAATGACCAGGTCTAGGATATTGGAGCCCCTGGTGGGACTATGGATTAGTTGATCCAGGGCGTTGGAATTTATGAATTCCAAGAACCGTTGCGCAAAGGTGTTGGGACATGAGTAGTTTTCCCAGTTAATGGCAGGGTAGTTAAAATCACCCAGTATTAGGGTGTTTGGTTCTATCTTAATATTTTGGGATTGATTTATCATTACTGACATATTATAATTTTATGTCTAACTTCCCTGACATCCCACTATGTGCTTTCATTACATTTATTCTTGTGTGAATATACTGTATGGGGCACTTGTGTTTATATGGGGGTTTCACATCTTTTCTGGACTGATGCCTCACTTTTGGACCTGCTACACTACCCTGGTTACTAAATATTATTTACTACCTCATTTAATAAAATATATGATGTTTACAACTGCTTTCACATGTAAAAATGAACATACTTCATTGGGGCTCAAACCATGAATGCCTGTATACAAAGTTGAAGCTCTAACCACTAAGCTATCTTGGGCAGATAGCTTTACCTGTATATTTCTATTTAGCGCCTTTAGATATTTAAGCTATGCTAAGCACAGCTGCAAGATGTGCACACCCACTCAGCTACTCTTACATTTTACTTGGGATAAAAAAAAAAAACTGATTTTAAATTTTGCTCATTTTACAAATCCCTTCATTTTTAAAAAGACATCCTCCACTTTCTAAATAAATTCCCCAGATCGAAAAATAAAAATCACAATGTTGAAAAAATCTTAATGTGAAATTTAACTAAATAAGGTTATATGTGTATTAAAAACAAAACTGCACAAATTTGTATACAAAATCAAATTCTCCCCTCAGCAAGACAAAACTTTTAACTTAAGTATACTTTTCAATGAACAGCATTCATTCAATACAGGAAAAGAGCAAGCATTTAATTTCAGTTGTCATAAAAGCTCCTGTTCTTTTTGCCACCTCGAACGCAGATTCTTCTGATTTTTGCTTCGAGGGTGATTTTGTTGTTGTTGCTCTTGTACAATTGGAAAACCAATAACAGGTTGAATAACAGGTACAAGCATGCAAAATCTGAAGGTAATGCTACTCAATGCTAGAAGTCTAAACCTCAAAATGCACTCTCTCGAGGCACTCCTAAAAATGGAGAACATCGATATCTGTGCAGTAACTGAGACCTGGTTCAAGGCTCCAGAGAGCACCCCTGCAATACCAGGCTACAACTCTTACCACACTTTTCGGCCACCAAACCAGGACCGAAACACTAAAGGTGGAGGAGTGTCAATATTCACCAAGGATATTCACACCACCAGGCTAGTTGGCCAACACAATGTGTCTGAAATTCTCCAAGTGCAACTAACACTAGGTAAGACTGCAATCCAAATTGTAGCTTGCTACAGATCCCCCACCATACCCCAAGATTCTCACTACACCTTTCTAAACATACTGGAAAATATTAAGATAGAACCAAACACCCTAATACTGGGTAATTTTAACTACCCTGCCATTAACTGGGAAAACTATTCATGTCCCAACACCTTTGCGCAACGGTTCTTGGAATTCATAAATTCCAACGCCCTGGATCAACTAATCCATAGTCCTACCAGGGGCTCCAATATCCTAGACCTGGTCATTACCAACATGGGAAATCAATGCTCCATACCTACCTCTCAACAGTCCAAATTTTTGCAGAATATCCAGATTTTTGCTTCATATTTTTGGTCTGTTCCCATAAAATTTGTGGCTTCCTGGAAAATCACTGAGATGATCTGAGGATTGAAGTCACCAAATAATGACATGCATTTGAGTTTCATACTTGAAATCCCTCAGAAAAATGTATGTTACGATAAGCCCTGTTACTTTAGAAACTATCTAAGTTTATAACAGCAGTACTTTAAAATGTACTCCTATTTTTGTGCCTTTGTCCCCCAATTTTGTCAGGCTTTGTTCAGATTTTGTATACTAAGAGTTTGAGAGGTATGGCCATGCAGGTGTCACTGACAATCCCTGGGATTCTTTAAAGCTCTATGCAAAAATAAGTCTATTCTTGCACTGAGTGGAGTGTGCCCATGTGGCACACCAGTGTGCCTTGCATATTCATGAAGGCACGCTGCTGTATAACCTGCACGGACACGATCCGTGAACAAGTGCAGGGGGCATGCTACAGCAGTGCCCGCAAATGTTACATGCCCCCTGCACTCAGAAAGTGCCATTATGGCACCGTTAAATGTAAACAACAGTTGTTTGCGGACATACCACATAACTGTTCAAATATTCACAGAATGTCCAGACTGTTGCCTCACATTCCTGGCCATTGAAGGCCAAAGTAAAAGTATATGACCACAGAAACTCGGGTGCCAGACATCATACACCTGACAAAATACATAGCCATGCAAAACCAATTTATCTATCAACATGTGAGGTCTCTAAGACAACAATTCTAAAATTGCCCCTATGTTTGTGCCTTTGTCACCCATTACTTATGACATTGTCCAGATGTCTTGCTGAAAGAGGTTGGAGATATGTGCATACCCCTAAAATGAGCAAAATTTAAAATCAGTTTTTTTTTTTTATCCCAAGTAAAATGTAAGAGTAGCTGAGTGGGTGTGCACATCTTGCAGCTGTGCTTAGCATAGCTTAAATATCTAAAGGCGCTAAATAGAAATATACAGGTAAAGCTATCTGCCCAAGATAGCTTAGTGGTTAGAGCTTCAACTTTGTATACAGGCATTCATGGTTTGAGCCCCAATGAAGTATGTTCATTTTTACATGTGAAAGCAGTTGTAAACATCATATATTTTATTAAATGAGGTAGTAAATAATATTTAGTAACCAGGGTAGTGTAGCAGGTCCAAAAGTGAGGCATCAGTCCAGAAAAGATGTGAAACCCCCATATAAACACAAGTGCCCCATACAGTATATTCACACAAGAATAAATGTAATGAAAGCACATAGTGGGATGTCAGGGAAGTTAGACATAAAATTATAATATGTCAGTAATGATAAATCAATCCCAAAATATTAAGATAGAACCAAACACCCTAATACTGGGTGATTTTAACTACCCTGCCATTAACTGGGAAAACTACTCATGTCCCAACACCTTTGCGCAACGGTTCTTGGAATTCATAAATTCCAACGCCCTGGATCAACTAATCCATAGTCCCACCAGGGGCTCCAATATCCTAGACCTGGTCATTACCAACATGGGAAATCAATGCTCCATACCTATGGTCACCCCCTTGTTAGTCAGGTATGACCATAAGCTAATCACCCTTAACATCCACATCCCACCCCACCCCCAGTAAAGAAACCACCATAAAAAACTTCTCCAAAGCCAACTTCATGCTACTCAAGTCAGAAGTGACAAACTTCATGACACCCATGCAGACAGGAACTGAAAGTTCAACTGCTGAATCCTACACTATGGCACTGTACGAGCACATCCACTCATGCATGAATCGTGCCATCCCAAATAGAACCAAAATGCTCTCATCCAAAAAAAGGAAGCCAATCTGGTGGTCCCCTGCCATAAACAAACTTTACAACAAAAGGAAGAAACTTTTGCAGAAAAGAGGAAAATCCCAGGATGCAAAAAACTCCCTTACTAGCCTCAGTAAGAAACTGAGATGCCTCATAAAATCCTCCAAAGCTAGTTACGAAAATAAAATTGCCAAAGATTCCAAAGACAACCACAAAGCATTCTATAATTATGTCAAGAATCTAAATGGCAATGCTCAGATCTGCTCTGAGCTAAAACAGAATGGCATTAAATATACTGATCCTAAGGATATTGCCAATATCCTGGCAGATCAATTTAGTGCCAACTTCACCCCACTCTCACCCCCTAAATGGCCCATCTCAATACCGGAAGATTGCCAAATTCCAGTAATAACGGCCACACAGGTACAAAACGCACTCTCTAAAGCCAAGAATACAGCATCCATGGGACCAGATGATATCCCGGGCTGTGTACTACATGAACTACAATATGAACTGGCACCTCACCTAAGTGTCATGTTTAATCATAGCCTCACCTCAGGTTTCGTGCCCACTGAGTGGCGCAGAGCTACAGTTATCCCAATCCACAAAGGGGGATCCACCTTGGATCCTGGAAACTACCGTCCCATCAGTCTGAAAAGCCTTATCTGCAAGGCCATGGAGCGTATTATCATGGAACTTATAAACAAAGACATTGGCAACCTTCAAACACTGGACCCCACCCAGTCTGGGTTTGTGAAGGGCCGATCTTGTCTCCTGAACCTGACTGACTTCTTTGAATCAGAGCCATGGACAAGGGTAAGGTGGTCCAAACAGCCTATCTAGACCTTGCCAAGGCCTTTGACACCATCCCCCACTCTGGAATCATAGATAAACTTACTAAGTTGGGCATAAATCCCTATGTCACCCAATGGGTTGCTAAATGGCTTACTGATAGAACCCACACTGTAAAAGTAGCCGACTCCAAATCCAGCTCCAGACAAGTGACAAGTGAAGTACCTCAGGGTTCAGTCCTGGGGCCGCTCTTGTTTGGCATCTACTTCTCTGAAGTACAGGTCAACACTAAGGGTCTCTGGCTAACAAAGTTTGCAGATGACTGCAAACTGGGAGCCATTATTGAATCCCCAAATGATGTGGATACTCTACAAAAGGGCCTTACAAAAACAGATGCTTGGTGCCAGAGCCATGGGCTCAAGCTCAATGCCAAGAAATGTATTGTTATCCCCTTTGGGAAAAAACATGTATCCATGAATTACCATATAGGTGGCAGTACACTAAACACAGAAAGTGTGATAAGAGACTGAGGGACACAGGTGGACAGTGGTCTCACCTTCGATAACCACATTGCCACAACAGTCAGGAAATCCTTCTATGTGGCACACCTCATCACGAAGGGCTTTTCATCCAGAAAAAAGGAGGTCATTGTCCCACTGTACTCATCCCTCATTAGACCCATTATAGAATACAGCGCCCCATTTGGTATGTACCTCTCAAGACATCTGCAACAACTGGAAAGGCCTCAGAAATACCTCACTAAAAGAATCACAGGCCTAAAGCAGATGCCCTACGCTGACCGCCTTAAAAAACTCCAGCTATACTCTGTCGCATATCGTCTACTCAGAGGCGATCTCTGCTTAACATACAAGGCCATGTCAAACCCAGAGCTGTTGGACATGCTACACTTAAAGAAATCCCAATCCCTCAGAGCTACACGCTCCAGGGATCTAAACCTTGTCATCACAATAAACAAAACATGTTGGAGGGATAGGTTCCTGATCCAGAGACTCCCCAGACTCTGGAATAGATTGCCCATACATGTCAAGCAGAGTGCCTCTTTGGACCTCTTCAAGAGGAACCTTAACGATTGGATGGGAGAAAGGAAATTCACCCCAGGGATCACGTCAGTCGCCCTGCTAGACAGGGGTCCAGGAAAGTAAATAATGTGGGAAGAAATAGCCAGGGAATTGTTATGGCTAGGCTTGTATAGGCCCTAGGGCTGATAGCCTAGTATCAACCTATGAACCTATGAACCTATAAAGCTGATAGTCTATAAAATGAAATTTGAGCAATGCTAAGTAGTGCCTAGCTATGCAGAGCTGGTGTAAGCATTGCTTACATGTAAATGCTAAGCAATGAGTAGCCCAGTTAAGCAGATTTGTGCATTGTTAAGCAGAACTCAACATCTAACCTTTTAAACACTGCCAACATTAGCTAAGCGGGTTTCCACTTTGCTTAGCTTAGCTCAGCATATTCAAAATCAGCCAATCACAGCAAAGAGTAGAAATCTAGCCCTATTTAAACTCCGCAGGTGGGAATGCAACCATAACCAGTTGTAGCTGATCACTGCAGGCACTATGGCTGGCATTGGTGTGGGTGTGCGCTTTCAGGCACAGTGTTGGGGCATTCAAGAGTTCAGGGTCATGGTTGGACTCCTCATAAAAGAACATGAAGGGAGACTGCTGCAGGACCAGTACCAGGGGACCCAATACAAAGCAGAGGCCTGGGATCATCTCGCATGTGACATCACCAGTGCTGCTGGTATCTCTCTGACTGGTGAGTAGGTCCCAGCACCATTACGCTGACCTGAAGCATAGAAAGAGGGATCTCTTGGTCCAGTGGATCCAAGATGCACAGGCAAAGAATGTCCCAGAAGTGTGTAAGTATCAGTATCAATTAGTGTTCTGCAAAGTCCAGCCTGAGTATGTAATCAATAAGTATGCATAAATGTTTATTTATCTCCTGTACAGCTGCAGATGAGTGGACTGCAAATATTGACACACATACCAGCAAGTTGTTAACGCTGTGCTGGGTGTCTGGTAAGTAAAAATCTAGCTTGCAGTATTCATGGTAAATTATTAGAAAGTAGTAGATTGTCAACAACTAGTAGGTAAACTCTGTACTGTATGCAATAAATAAAGGACTGTTATCAGGTGAATAAAGATCTCTGTAACATTTAATAAAAATAAAATTCCAGACTGTTGTGTTTACTCTGTCATGTTGTGGTAGGAATATAAATGTGTACAAGTTCTGCATAGTTATGTGTTTCTGGTAGAAAATAACTGTTTTATGCAGCTATTACTGAAATCTTAACACATATCTGTTGTCTGAAAATTGCAGTACAGTTGTCATTACCTAGGGTATTTGTCTAACTACAAGGTCAGATTGTGCAAACCAGAGAGTACTAGGGAGAAAAAAGTCAAGCATAAATCAGCAGTTACTCAGGAGCTCATTGTGATGAAACACAGCTGTGGTGTACCTTTTTGCACAAAAAGGCATGGTTTGAATCCTGAAAGTGGTAGTATGCTGAATGCATATTGTCACATAAGAATATGTGAATATTTGTATAAACAGTCAGCTAGTATTTACATAAATTACCTCCATGGGTCTGTGAGGTAATGAAATGTTTGTAATAGCTGTAAGAAGGCTTTATTAACACACACTCTGTGTTCAACATATCCACTGTCCAACCCCAAGGCTACAAATGACAGCAAGATAAGTACATACACCAAGCACTTTGTTCCGATACATGTCCTTCAAGTGTCATGCTGTCACAGCTAATGGTTACTGTTGCTAATAACCAGGGAGGCAGATAGAAACCCTGGTGGAGTATGTCAGTATCACACCCCCCAAGCATGAGTGTCAGGCACCCGTGTCAGTGTCACATATGTAATTTGAATATGTGAATATGTGTAGAAACAGTCAGGTAGTGTTAACAGATATTTCTTCAACAGGTCTGCCAGGTAAGGAAATGTGTCTATTAGCTGTCAGAAGACTTAACCAATACAATGTGTACAACAATCCCACTGTCCATCCCCAGGCAATAGGTAGATATACAGTGACATCGGCCCTGGAGAGTAATGAATAGAGTAATGATCTATACAGTTGTTGAAAACTGAAGCCTAGACAGTTGTTAATTGACCTCTCTCCCCACCCTATCTGCACCAATACTTCATACATATTGAATGGGTATGTTCCTCTCCAAACCTACTGTTGGGACATGTGTCCAATTTTTATTCAAATACTGAACCATTTGAATATTAATGTTCCCTGTTCAAATACTATCATTGTTGGCCTGTTGCTATCAATGTAATTTGCATGCTGTCATAATGCCTACTGTGGTTTCATATATGAATGTATTCTGATTGCTATGCAACGTTTTGATTCTGTTTTATGGGGTCAGTTGGAACACCCATGCATGCTGTTCCTGAAATGTGTTGTTCATCACTAATCCAAATATTTTTTAAACTGAAACACCATAGCACATCTGGGAAGGCTGATCCCAGTGGATCCACCTGTCCTGCCTCATCTGGCTGTGGGACCGGGCCACAGAATGTCTGGGACCCAACCAGGGCCTTCCTCTTCCATTGGTCCTGCACCATCTTTGGGTGGAACCGCCTCAGGGGATGGGGCTTGTCCCCCCCAGGAGTGGACACGGAGAAGAGACCATCACCCGCAGTCAGGTCTGGGGATTGGTACGTAGCATCCTCTGTTCAGAGCGCAGTGATCAGTTGGGCCAGGTTGAGGATCGACTGGCACATCTTGAGGGTCAGCCTGCCCCTCCTGCACAGCCCCCAGCACAGCCACCTTCAAGGCCGTGAAGGTGCAGTGGTGACTGCCCATGGGTGGTGACCTCAGTCCCACTGTAAACATATGGGGGCTCATGTATGTCTGATTCCCAAACACCCTCCCCATTCAAGGTGTTTACCCCCCACATGTGTCGTGTACCGCCCCTGTCAGCTGTCTTGTCTGTCTTGTCTGTCTTCCTACCCAACTTACCTCCCCAAATGTACCTACTATCTTTCTCCAATATATATATATATATATATATATATATATATATATATATATATATATATATATATATACGCTCATAACATGTAGTGGAGTCATACCCAGCACCATACCTCTCCACCTCTTAGTGCAAGAATTCTGGACAAAGGCTGTCAAAATGGGGGGTCAATGGGCCAAGACTAGGGACATAATGTATGTACTGCAGTTATAAATGTAGAATGTTGCTACAGTAACAGGTTTTGTGTCACCATACATGTTCTGAAGGATGTGAGTTCTGAAACTGAAATGTATGTCATCATTTACTGACAGAAATCCTCATACCATCACAGTGATTTACCAGAAAAATGAAAATAATGATTCTGTGGAACAGAGCATACATATGAGCAATAAACCTGGACAGTCTGAAACAAGCTGGTCAGTCGAGAGGTATGCTCAGACCCCCTTAGTGCAACAAATCTGGACCAAGCCTGACAAGAGGGGGGGGAGATAAAGCCATGAATCTGAGGATATATCCCAAATACTGAAGTAGATAAGGTGACACAGTTGATGCAGTAACACCCTCCTGTCTGTTCTAACATATATTGATGGGAATAGCCTAGGTCCAAATCCCAATTACCTCCCACTAGTTAGTGACATAAATCTTCACATCATTCCACTGATGTGCCAGAAATACACAACACTTATGGGGACCAGGCAACAGTACATCTGAGAAATATCTGGACATAAGCACTGTCTAAACTACAGGCACACTGACACAACATTAACCCAATTTTGCTATGGGGAATACACATGTAATGGCAAATATATCTGTCACTACAGGGATGTAACAGCACTGACAGACAGCAGTGTGGAAGTGCATACCCATAACCAATCTCACCACATTCACAGTGACATACTGGTAAGTCAAATGAACCAGTAGAGTATATGGACTGTGTAACAAAATCATCATCATGTTTGCCATTCACACACTACCACTACATATACTGGCCCAATTCACAGTGTAGTTTGACGCCTGACTGTGGTATGGGACATGTCTCAGTCTGCCCCTACAAACATATAGAGCTGATAGAGCACCAGAAACCAGAGCAGCATGCAAAGTCAGATAGAAAAGGACCCATAACACTTACATCTACCCCCCTCCCTACACAGGCTAAATAATACATTCACAATACACTGCTACACAATCCTGACAGTCTGTCAACAATCACCAGAAATACACAGACCTCTCAACTGTACAGAGTCCCACAGAATGTCCAGGCTTTGTCCTAATATATAAGGCCTCCTACACATAACATGTCTGGCAGTCTGATACATCACTGGGATGATATCAGGAATGAAGTCACTATATAATGATATACCATACCTATCCACCTCTTGCTGCATGACATCTGAATGTTACCATTTACTGACTGCACTCCTCAGAGTATGCTACTGAATTTGCAAGGACAAAAAATGTGTGAGTAACACACCAAATATAAGAGTCAAATCTCTGGCCAGTCTGCAGATAGCCCTACAGTTGAGAGTTATGTCAACCACATAACACTGTCAGACTTAAAATCATACAGAGTAGTCATATCCACACAAACCCTGTCAAACTAGCATTACTTCAACTGTATAACAGCAATACTTACATTCTGTCCCTATGTCTGGAACATTCTCCGCCAGTTTGTTGGGCTGTCTCCACAGTGTTTGTTGTAAGAGGGATTTCCAGCTACCCTCTGTGATGCTATTTGTCACATACCTCCATGAAGTCCTCCTCACAGGCATGGAAAAGAGGCAACACTCACATGAAGTACCCTGTTATAGGACTGTGTTTCCATGCTATTGGGTATAGGAATTATATCACAGCTGTTCTACATGCAATTAGCAAGTGGGGGACTCCAATTGGTGCACAGGCCTTTAGCTGCTCATGAGCATTACTAACAAAAGGCAAGCTGCTGCCTATGCAAAACAGATGTATATCCTACATCTGTCTCAGAGAGAGAAAGAGAGAGGCAGACAGACAGACACACACACACACACACACACACACACACACACACACACACACACACACACACACACACACACACACACATACACACTGAAAGTGAAGATTATACCAACTGAATAAAAAAACAGGGATGCCAAACAATTTAGCATGTAATGGAATGTAGTAGGGGTATGTAAATGTGGAAAATAGGAAGTTCAGCAAATATTATGTCTCAACAACACTTACTGTACTGCTATATTGCTGATCAGAACCTATGGTCATAGCATCTGTGTCTGTCTGCAGTGACATAGAACACAGCTCAGGGCCCTGAGTCACTCCAGGAAAAGATGGCTCACATATGACCACTACTGGAGTGTGTTTTGAACAATACTGACTGTGGCACTGCTAGGCCAGCTGCTGGGATGGCACAGATATCCATATGTTACTTGTGAATACAAATATGATATACATGTTTGTCTCAGAAATGTGATGGATCTATACAGGGTATTTGCATACTGAAATACTGTCGCAGCTGTGTGTGTTGAACTGCATGTGATATACTCAGCTCATACCATTCAACTGTCCAGTGTTATGCACACTGTCCATATGTGTGCGTCATATTTGGAGTTATGTCATCAAGATTTGTGTTATGTCTGGCAAATACTTGTAAACTTGTGAACACTGACATTACAACATCACCTTCTTTTTCTTTTGGCTGTTGGCCGCCACAGCAGATCATCTGTCCCCATGTCTTCCAGTCCTCTGCATTTTGCTCTGTCACACCAACCACCTGCACATCCACTATCACCACATACATATACCTTATCTCAGGCCTTCCATTTTTCCTCTTGCCTGGGAGCCTCATCCTTTCCCAAATATACTCAGCATACCTCCTCATCACATGTCCAAATCAACATAATCTTGCCACTCTCTGGCTTTGTCCCCAAGCTGTCCAAACTGGGCTGACTCCCTAACATACATATTCCTAATAACATCCACCCCATCACACCCAGTGCAAATCTTATCCTCATTAACTCATTTTTTCAATGACAATGTCTCCAATCCTTATAATATAGCTGGTCTCACTACCCTCGTGTAGACCTTCCATATCACTCTTAATGGTACTTGTCTGTCACAAATCACTCCTGACACTCTTCTCCACCACCCGTATCATGCCTGTACTCTCTCCTTCACCTCTCCCCACACTCACTATTACTCTGAACTGTTGTTCCAAGTATTTAAACCTATCCACCTTTGCAAACTGTACTCTCTGCATCCTCACCATTCTTCTATCCTCCCATCCATTCACGCACATATATTCCATCTCAGTCCTGCTGACTATCATTCCTTCCCCTCTAGACCATACCTCCACCTCTCCAGGGTCTCCTCAACCTGTTCCCTACTCTCACTACAGACCAAAATGACATCTGCAAACAGCACAGTCTGTGGGGACTCCTGTCTGATCATGTCTGTCAACCTGTCTATCACCACTGTAAATAAGAAAGGGATCATAGCTGATCCTTGATGTACTCCCACCTCCACCTTAAATGCACCTTTAACTCCCAACTCAGAACTCACCATTGTCACACTAGCCTTGTACATATCCTGTAGTATTCTATGGATTCCTCTGCCACTTCTGACCTCCTCATAAAATACCACAACTCCTCTCTAGGCATCCTGTCATATGCTGTTTCTAAGCCCACAAAGACACAACGCAGCTACTTCCAGCCTTCTCTGTACATCTCCATCAACTCTCAGAGCAAACATCGCATCTGTACTGCTCTTTCCAGGCATGAAACCATACTGCTGATCAGTAATCCTCACCTCCCTTCTTAACCTAGCTGTGACTAATCAGTGTTATCTCTCTGTGATTAATACAGCAATGCACACCACTCTTATTCTCATAATCAGTACCCAAACACATTTTCTCCACTCCTCATGCATCCTCTCACTTTCCAAGAGTACAGTAAACAATCTGGTTAAAAAGATCACTGCCATTTCTCCTAAACACCTCCATGTTTCCACAGGTATGTCATCTGGACCAATAGCATTTCCATTCTTAAACCTCTTCATAGCTATCCTTACTTCCTCCTTGCTAATCTGTTGCACTTCCTGATTCACCATAGTCACATCATCCCACCTTCTCTCTCTCTCTCTCTCTCATTCTCTTCATTCAACAGCCCATCAAAGTACTGTTTCCATCTGCTCTACACACTCTCATCACTTGTAAGTACATTTCCACCATTATCCTTTATCAACCTTATTTGCTGCACATCCTTCATAGTTTGTGCCTCTATCTAGCCAATTGGTACAGGACCTATTCTCCATCCTCGGTGACCAACCTTACGTGCAACCCTTCAGATGCCCCATCCTCAGTCTTTGCCACTACTCTTTTTGCCATGCACACCATATGTCTCATCCATCACACAAGCAATTAGCAGAGCATATGCACTAACAACTATCATTACACCATCAATTCTCAGCCTCCTAAACATCACTCTACCCGACACTCTTATTACCTCCATAAACACTCTTGGCATAATGTTACTTCAGGTTAACCCTTACACCAGTTCCCCTCCCATACACACCATGATAGAACTATTTGTACCCGACTCCAATACACACAGCCATACACCCCTTCCATCTGGTCTCTGGCACACTCAATATATTCACCTTTCCTCTGTCCATCATATCAGCTAGCTCTCTCCCCATACCAGTCATACTCACAACATTAACAGTTCCTACCCTCACTACCACACTCCTAGCCTATCTCCTCTCTGCCTACCATATGAGCACCAGACATCCTCCAGGGTATGTCTCCGAATGCAAAGGCTACTGTACTATCAAATGACATAGGCATGTTAAGCAATATGAAGAATGTGTCACTAATTTTGGTCCATAGCCCACTATAAATGTGCAGTGTCCTCCAGCTGCACTGCCCTAACAAGTTGACATGAATGATTGAGCAGCAAGAATGTAATTACAGTGTGCCATCCTGACATGGAACAGAAATGTATAGCAGGTATTACCTGTGCATATGTATGCATGGGTAGGTGTACCTGGCTGCCTAATAACAACTGACACGGGATGCAAAATGTCAGGTAAATAAGCTGTACGTGTTGTATACGTGTGTAATCTAAGTTTCTGTGCATCCAGCAGAGTTACACTTCTACAGCTAATGGTTGTTGCATTGCCCTGACACAGACACGGGTACTAGAATAAGCATGTGTATCACGCTGAAACTGGAGAGGTATCCAACTGTGATATGACCTTGTGTCCATGCCTACTACAAACAGATATATGACCATGGACATAGCTGTATGGCCTCAGCAATACCTTACTTTTAAAACCTGTCTCCACCAGTAGAATCTCCTTTGCTGGACAGCAGCAATGCACAAAGCACATAATGGGATGCTATATTGGCTGTACAAGGCAAAGTAGGATCATGCACCAACTGGGCAGCATGTCAACCTTTGTCTGCATGAGCATATTAGGTCACAGGTGGATTACTTTAAGGCTAACTATGAGTACAAATTGGACACATCCACTTAGGAAATTGCAAGGCTATCTTCACATATGTTTGCAGTCTCAGAGGCAACAACCCAACCCACCCTGTAATGGTGGTCATCCACACCACATACACACATACAATAGCTACAGACAACCTGCTGCAGACAGGTTTAGAGCAAATATCACACCCCTGGCTCATCATCAGTATAGGTGGATATGCACAGCACACAGACTCCTTCCCTCATCATCATGGATCAGGTGCAAACTGTCTAACCAGAGTTAACAAAAGCAAGTCCCGTTGGGGCCTAATAACATTCATGTCTGCATCCTACATGCACCCAAGCATATGCTTCCAGCTCCATTACACACTGTATGCAAGTGAATCCTGAGCACCACTGACATCCCATCTGCAAGAAACATGGCCACGGTCATCCCTCTACACAAACATCAATGATGAATGGTGGTTAATGCAATGTACTGGCCCTCATTGAGGGGAACATGACACATCAGAGCAAGGAGTACAATGTCATGTCCATACAGTGCTGCTAGGTACAGGGGTATGATGTGTTTGTAATTGGTGGCTAACAATAGGCACTATTCATGTGCTAGCTCTGTAAAGAAGACTGGGCAATTTCTGAGGTCCTGTGATGTGTTTCCCTGTTTATGTCTTCCATGTGCCATGCAGAGGCAACCTGTATACACTGCTGTGGAGACAGCAGCCATCACAGAAGCTGTGATAACACACTATGCTGTTCTTTTTGGCCGTAGGCGGCAAAATCTGTGAGAGCAGACTGCCATGTGGGATAATCTTGTCAACAGAGTGAACATCTTGGGCCACCATGGACGAACATACAATCAGGTCAGGCATAGAGAAACTGACCTGATATGTCATGCCTGGCAAAGGGCTGCTACTGTAGCTACAGACTCTACTGCTACCGGTGGGGGTCCAGCCACACAGGCCCCACTTACGGCAACAGAGGTGCTGCTTGCCAACCTTGGGGTAGCCTCCACACAACATAAAACATGTGAAACTCCAGTCATGGAGGTGGGTGGTCCCCAGGTAACAGGTGAGGAGTGTGCAGGTAATGCCAAAGTGCACATCAATGTAATGAGGTAGCATAGAAACTGTCCTCTATAGAGTCTCTAGATGCATATGTCAGTGAAAATGGATTAGTGGGTGCAGTTAAGTAATGCAAACAAGTGCACATCTATGGTGAAGGACAGCAAATTGTGTAATATCATAGTGTGTACTGTACCTGTGGAGAAACATAGCATTCATCTTGTACCAATGCCATACATAAATCTGCTGACATTACCTCTCCCCCAATAGGTCCCTCTGGTCTGCACGTGGGACAGCAGCCTGAAGCCGATAAGTATGGGATTTCCCTGTTGTAGCTCACCAGTACCCCAGGCATGTTAAGGTCATGCATGTGACCATGCACACAACTGTTACACTCAGCCATTTTGATGCCTTGTGATGTATGGCAATTGTGGGTGTACTTGGTTTGAGAGTACTCATAATAGTGTCACATACAAGCCTACACACTCACAACCACTGTTATAAACACCAATGCACGCACACACACACACACACACACACACACACACACACACACACACACACACACACACACACACACACACACTTGCCAGTACTGACAATAGCAGCCCTATCTATCTTGTTATCCATACCATACTGTTCAAAACTGTTGCACAGGGCTTATAGGGCTGAAGAGTGTCTACACATACCACTAAGGTTGATGTGAACATTGGACCTCATACAGTGGACCTAGGGATGTGTACTGGGAGTACCATGACATAAAATAGTTAACCATGGCTATCCAATGGATCTATTTCTCACACAAATACAAGATACTCTTTTTTCACCCCCCCCCCCCCACACACACACACACACTTGCCAGGACTGAGATTAGAACCCCTATTGACCTATTGCTACTAGAGTGGTATGCATTTATCACAAGTGCCACAAAGCTTACATGGTGGAAAGTGTCCCAAGGTACATGTAAGGTGAGCACATCACCAGGCCTTGTAAAGTATGCAATGGGAGATGTACTGGGTGAGAATGTAAAACATTTCAGAGCTTTACTAGAAAGGATCACCCAGACTCTGCTACACTTTGCTGTGAGGGAAAGGATAGTTTGCTTTTTATTTGTTGTATTTTGTATTACTTTATTGCCTTTTTCTATTTTGTGTGATTTGTTTTCTTTACCTTGTGTTCTACTTGTATTCTGCTTTTAACTGCATATTAAAACTTGAAAAGAGACCACAGCTCTGTCTCTTGTGAGTCAGGCAGAAATCAAAACAGCTCAATTAAGGACTCACACATAACATAGAGCAGGTCAGTTAAGGTTAATCATCTGTGAATTGAGGGGGTGGAGCTAGAAACTAAAACTTCTATTTAACGGGTAAAATAAAAAACTTCAGAGCTTTACTAGAAAGGCTCACCCAGACTCTGTTACACTTTGCTGTTAGGGAAAGGTTAGTATGCTTTTTATTTGTTGTATTTTGTATAACTTTATTGCCTTTTTCTATTTTGAATACTGTGATTTGTTTTCTTTACCTTGTGCTTTACTTGTATTCTTCTTTTAACTGCATATTAAAAATTGAAAAGAGACCACAGCTCTGTGTCCTGTGAATTAAGCAGGAATTTTTTCCCCACCCTCCCACCTGGTTAGTGTTGTGTTCTTAAAACACCACTGTCTTTCTAGTTGTCTGCCCTTTATGTTAATTTGATCATATATCTCATTTCCTCTCTGCTTTTACTGGCTTGTGTGAGTAAGTGCAAAATTATTATTTTGCGGAATCACTCCCCTTCAACTATTTAAATTTATTGGCCATCCGACTGTATTCCATAGTACCAGAATACAAATGTGACCACCCCCTTTCAATCTATCTTGCTGTTTTAAAAATAGTGACTCTCCACTAAAACTTAACTTTTTAGATAAGTAAAACTTAAGTTACCTACTTTCACATCTAACTCCTCTAGTGCATACTACAGTGTTTATGATAAACCATTTTTTCTCCTTACCTTTAAGCATCCCTGTGACTAGCACTTGCTCTAAAACCTGCTGGAAAGTACAAGGAAGCCTTAAACTGATAAAAGCACTTAACACTCCTTGTTAATAAGGAAAAATTAATCGTAGGCACTAAGCCTATAATTGCAAAGTACCTTGCTAAGGTAAGGGAAAACAGCTCTTGTACTTTACAAAACACCAAACCAGGCATGTCCAAGGGTCAGCTTCTGGTGATTTCTCCTGTCCACCTGGTGAATATGGGCATACTGGGGCAATGCAGCAACTGCCTCATGTACACAGACAACTCTCTCCTCCTACCACATAACACTACAACCTGTGAGAGATGCACTTACATAGCCCAACTGGAAGCAAACACATAGCCCTTCTAAACCCACACCACCAACACCCTCACATAGCAACACTAAACCCCTCATATGCGGAGGCCCTTAGCAGTATCCTGCCCAAGCAACAAGGACCTCTGAAGCTGAAATGCAAACAAACACCAATCACAACCAAAGTGTCACATAGCTTACAACAGTGTGCCACCCAACAACAGCCCCTAAGGCAAGACAATGTACCCAACACTTTATAGGTGACTCTATAGTCAGGCACACTGATGTCCCACTCACCAGGCTGAACAAGGAGAAAATTGCAGTTAGCTGCCTGTTGGGTGTCAGGATCTGCCACGCACTCAAATCACACCACAACAAGTACAAATATGACTCTGTCATTGTCCATGTTGGAGTTTATGACTTGAGACGTACCTCTCTGGACTACATGAAAAGAGACATGGAAGAGCTCTCGGATCATGTGGTATGACCCTAGCCCTGAGTAGCATCCTGCCTTTGCCCAGAATGATTCCACAGTGTAAGGACAAAATGACTGACTTCAACAATTGGCTAAGTTTCTGGTGTCATTCAAAGGGGATCCAGTATCTGTCTGCCTGGGATGACATGATTGACAGACCATGATGCTTTGCCAGAGATGGTCTGCACCTGTTACCTTTGGGATTCAGGTTACTGGCTAAGGCTTTTGCCACCCCTATAGTGCCTTTTTTAGGCAAAGTTCAAAGGACAAAACCAACACCGTAACAGGTACAAGCATGCAAAATCCGAAGGTAATGCTACTCAATGCTACAAGTCTAAACCTCAAAATGCACTCTCTCGAGGCACTCCTAACTGAGACCTGTTTCAGGACTCCAGACAGCACCCCTGCAATACCAGGCTACAGCTCATACCACACTTTTCGGCCAACAAACCAGGACTGAAACACTAAAGGTGGAGGAGTGTTGATATTCACAGCACCTGGCTAGTTGCCCAACACAATGCGTCTGAAATTCTCCAGGTTCAACTAACACTAAGTAAGACTGAAATCCAAATTGTAGCTTGCTGCAGATCCCCCACCATGACCCAAGATTCTCACTACACCTTCCTAAACATACTGCAAAATATTGAGATACAACCAAATACCCTAATACTGGGTGATTTCAACTACCCTACCATTAACTGGGAAAACTAATCATGTATCAACACCTTTGCCCAATGGTTCTTGGAATTCATAAGTTCCACTGCCCTGGATGAACTAATCCATAGTTCCAACAGGGGCTCCAATATCCTAGACCTGGTCATTACCAGCATAGGAAATCGATGCTCCACACCTATGGTCACCCCCTCATTGGTCAGGTCTGACCATTAACTAATCACCCTTGACATCCACATCCCTCTCTCACCCACCAGTAAGGAATCCTCTGTAAAAAACTTCTCCAAAGCCAACTTCATGCTACTCAAGTCAGAAGTGACAAACCTCACGCCACCCATGCAGATGGGAACTGAAAGTTTGACTGCTGAATCCTACACTAAGGCACTGTACGAGCACATCCACTTGTGCATGAATCGCGCCATCCCAAATAGAACCAGGATGCTCTCCTCCAAAAAAAGGAAGCCAATCTGGTGGTCCCCTGCCATAAACAAACTTTACAACAAAGGGAAGAAACTGTTGCAGAAAAGAGGACAATCCCAGTATGCAAAAAACTACCTTACCAGCCTCAGTAAGAAGCTGAGATCCCTCTTAAAATCCTCCAATGCTAGTTATGAAAATAAAATTGCCAAAGATTCCAAAGACAGCCACAAGGCATTCTATAGCTATGTCAAGAATCTAAATGGCAATGCTGAGATCTGCTCTGAGCTACAACAGAATGGAATTAAATATACTGATCCCAAGGATATTGCCAATATCCTGGCAGATAAATTCAGTGCCAACTTCACCCCCCCTTTTCACCCCCCTAAAGGGACCATCTCAATACCGAAAGATTGCTAAATTCCAGTAATAGCCACACAGGTAAAAAACACACTCTCCAAAGCTAGGAATACAGCATCCATGGGACCAGATTACATCCTGGGCTGTGTACTACATGAACTACAAAATGAACTGGCACCTCACCTAAGTGTCATGTTTAATCATAGCCTCACCTCAGGCTTTGTGCCCACTGAGTGGCACACAGCTACAATTATCCCGCTCCACAAAGGGGGATCCACCTGTAATCCTGGTAGCTACAGCCCCATCAGTCTGACGAGCCTGATCTGCAAGGCCATGGAACATGTTATCATGGAACTTATAAACAAAGGCACTGGCAACCTTCAAATACTGTACCCCACCCAGTTTGTGTTTGTGAAGGGCCGATCTTGTCTCCTGAACCTGACTGACTTCTTCGAATCAGACTCCAGAGCTGTTGACGAGGGTAAGGCGGTCCACCCAGCCTATCTGGACCTTGCCAAGGCCTTCAACACCATCCCCCACTCTGGAATCATAGATAAACATACTAAGCTGGGCATTAATCCCTACATTACTCAATAGTTTGCTAACTGGCTTACTGACAGAACCCACACTGTAAAAGTAGCCGACTCCAAATCCAGCTCCAGACAAGTGGAGTACCTCAGGGATCAGTCTTGGAACCGTTCTTGTTTGGCATCTCCTTCTCTGAAGTACAGGCCAACACTAAGGGACTCCGGCTAACAAGTTTCGCAGATGACTGCAAACTGGGAGCCATTACTGAATCCCCAAATTATGTGGATATTCTACAAAAGGGCCTTATAGAAACAGATGCTTAGTGCCAGAGCCATGGGCTCAAGCTTAATGCCAAGAAATGTATAGTTATCCCCTTTGGGGAAAAAAACATGTACCCATGAATTACCACATAGGTGGCAGTACACTAAACACCAAAAGTATGATAAGAGACTTAGGGACACAGGTGGACAGTGGTCTCACCTTCGATAACCACATTGTCACAACAGTCAGAAAATCCTTCTATGTGGCATATCTCATCACTAAGAGCTTTTCTTCCAGAAAAAAGGAGGTCATTGTCCCACTGTACCCATCCCTCATTAGACCCAATACAGAATACAATGCCCTGTTTGGTATGTACCTCTCATGACATCTGCAACAACTGGAAAGGCTGCAGAAATACCTCGCTAAAAGAATCACAGGCCTAAAGCAGATACCCTATGCTGACCATCTAAAAAAATGCCAGCTATACTCTGTCGCATATCGTCTATTCAGAGGCTATCTCTGCTTAACATACAAGGCCATGTCAAACCCAGAGCTGCTGGACATGCTACACTTATAGAAATCCCAATCCCTCAGAGCAACACACTAAAGGGATCTAAACCTTGTCATCACTATGTACAAAACATGCTGGAGGGATAGGTTCCTGACCCAGAGACTCCACAGTCTGGAATAGACTGCCCATACATGTCAAGCAGAATGCCTCTTTGGCTTTCTTCAAAAGGAACCTTGACAACTGGATTGGAGATTGGAAATTCACCCCGGGAATCATGTCTGTCACCCTAGTAGACAGGGGTCCAGGGAAGTAAATATTGTGGGAAGAAATACCCAGGGAATTGTTATGGCTAGGCTTGTATAGGCTGTAGGGCTGATAGCCTAGTACCAACATATGAACCTTTGAGAATGTACTCAATATACCTTACCCTACAGTTATACACACTTACACACAGAATGCCTATCTTGTTAGTCACTCCATATTGTCACATAGCTCCTGTATGTGACATGGGCTTTATTGTGCAGAAGAGTGTCAACAGATACCTGTACTGTGTATGAAGACAGCGAGCCTTGTGAAGTGGACCTTGGGACATGTACTCGGAGTATAATGGCCTAAAATTGTAAAACCCACCCATCCAATGAATATAGTTCTCACTCAAACATTGGAACAGTTCACGCGCGCACACATACACACATTTGCCATGAATCAGATTACAGCCCCTACCTATCTATGTATTGGTACTACATTGTTACTTATTTATTGCACACACCATGTTGCTTATGGGGTGACACTTGTCCAAAGGTACTTCTAAGGGGATGGACCTTACCAGGCCTTGCAAAGTATGGCAATGGGTGATGTATTGGGTGAGAGAGGCCATAAAATACAATAACCTACACATAAATACACACACACACAATTGCCAGGACTCATATTAGAACACCTACCTGTGTAGTTATTGGTATTATTGTGTTATGCAGTTACCGTATGCACCACAGATCTAATAAAATGAAGAGTGTCCCAAGGTACCTATATACTGAATAACATCAACAGCACTTGTAAGGTACGGCAATGGTAACTGGACTGGTTGAGACAGGCCTCAAACTACTTTCACCCACATGTTTACACACTCAAACACTTTTAAACACACTAGTGCACACACATATTTGCCAGGACTGAGATCCATAGGTTCATAGCTTCACAGGTGTGTATTAGACAAATGGCCATGTAGGCTATACAAGGCTAGCCCATGGGAATACCCTGGCATCATGCCACCCAATGATACCCCCCGTGTGTCTACTGAGTATAGTCCCTGGAGTGAATCCCAGGGTGGGTATTCTATTCCCCATGCACTCTTCCAAATTTATCTTGAAGAGGGCCAGTGATGTGCTTGGCTTGACATGTATGTGACATCTGCTCCATAGTGTGACCAGTCACTGGGTTGTGAACCTGTCCCTCCAGGATGTCCTGTTGATTGTGAGGATGAGGTTGAGGTCTCTGGGGCATGTGGTGTGGACAGATTGGTTTCTTCAGATATAGCATTTCAACAGAGTTGGGTCAGACGTGGCTGTGTAAGTCAGGCAGAGATCGGACCTAAGTAGCCAATATGAAACAGAGGGGTCTATATTAGAACATCGAAGTATTACTACTTCTAATGTTCTAATATTGAACCATTTCACCCAAAACACCACAACACTGAACACTCAAAACAGCGATTTTTTTTTCCCAGGGAAACAATTCGCTGTTCCAACAAACATACACACAACACAAGTACACCAAAATACATAATACACACACATACACTTCACAAAACCCTACACTAAACCCTACATACACTACTAGCTATCCACTTACCTTAACCCAACCTTAACCCTAAGGTCTGTAACTACCACACACTCACCTTACCCACTCCCTAACCCTAACTCTCCTATCCCGCCCCAACCCTAAAGTCTTTCACTATCGCACACCCACCTCACCTGCATCCTAACCCTAACTCACCTAACCTGCGCCCTAATCTTAACATCCACACATTCACACACTTACCTCAATTCGACCCGTAACTTCCCACCACAGTCCTGATACTTGCGAAGCCACAGAAATGGCCCACCAAATTCTTTCCCTGGGAAAGAATTCAGTGTGCCACGGCTTCTTGATTACCAGTGTTCGAATTTTACAGTTCGAACATCTGGTATTCAATATTCAGACGTTTCGATGAACTGATATAGACCTGAAACAGAGATTCTCTGGAGTCATTGGAGTCTGTCCATATAGGGCAAGTGGGTAAGACCTATGATCCTCTTTTGGGGTACTTTTGCAGCCTCTCCTGTTGTTGCAGGTGTCCAGTGGGGTACATGGCAAATGGGCCATTGTACGCATTGATTGGCCTACTGAGGGGAGAGTACAGGGAGACACTGTCCTTTTACTTCCTGGATTCAACACCCCTAGTCAGGAGATGTGACACATAGACGGACTTTCTGAAGACAGTGGCACTGTGTTGGTCAACAGAGAGCTCAGTGTCAACATGTGTTCCCAGTTCTGTTATAACAACATCAGTGTTCAGTGGATAACCATCAATGTATTACTTTATGGGACCATGTTGTACCCAATGGGGATGGCAGAACATCTTCTGGCATTGAGTTAATGTCCAGAGTTCTGACAAAATCATAGGTCTCAGAGAGGATGTCATCATCATCGGGTGGGGAAATGATAGCACCCACCTTACAGTCATCTGCAAACATTGTCAGCCAGGGTGTCTTCATATTAGGTTGGTCCTCAGAGGTGTGGATGACAGGACCCAGAGCCACACTCTGTGGGACTCCACTCATGACTGGTCAGTAGTCTGACATGGTGTCCGCTTCTTTAACACTGTGGGTTCTATCTGTGAACTGGTTTGCAGGCCACCTACTGATATAGGGGTTGATGTCTAGCTGAGTGTGTTTGTGTATGATTCCTGAGTGGGGAGTGTTATCCAAGGATTAAATGGGGTGCCTATCTTGCTATCTTTTCCATACTATCACATAGTTATTGCACATGGCACAATGCTGATAGGGCTGTGAAATGTCTACAGCTGCCTCTACAGTGAATGACCACTGTGGGTCTTGTAATGTGGACACTGGGAATTGTACTGGGTGGGTAACAGCAAAAATCACCCCCAATGGATATGGTTCTCAAATGCGCACACACACACACACACACACACACACACACACACACACACACACACACACACACACTTGCCAGGACTGGGATTAGAACCCCTACCTATTTACGTATTGCTACTACAGTCTCATGCATTTATCACATGCACCACAGAGGTTATAGGGTGAAGGCTGTCCAAAGCTACTTCTAAGGTGAGAAACATCACCAGCCTTTGTAAAGTATGGTATTTGGTAATCTACTGGGTGTGGGAGGCCTCAAAATACTTTAAGATGCACATATATACACTTACACAGACACACATTTGCCGGAACTGAGGTTAGAACCCCTACCTAACTAGTTATTTGTACTGTAGTGTTACACAGTTATCACACATGCCACATAGCTTATAGGGCTAAGGGTTGACAAAAGATACTTCTAAGGTGACTGAAATATGCAGGACTTCTAAAGTAGGGCAATAGTAAGTGTACTGTGTGTGACTGGACACAAAATTTTTGACTTATAAACACACACACACTATTACATTTGTCAGGACTGAGATTAGAACCCCTACCTAACTAGTTATTTGTTTTATAGTTTTACACAGTTATCGCATCTGCCACAGAACTTATAGAGCTAAGGGTTGACAAAATAAACTTTTAAGGTGACTGATATCTGCAGGACTGCTAAAGTAGGGTAATGGAAAGTGTACTGGGTGTGACTGGACCCAAAATCTTTGACTTATAAACACAAGCACACACACCTTTACATTTTTCAGGACTGGGATTAGAACTCCTACTTAACTAGTTACATATACTATAATGTTACACAGTTATCACACACGCCACAGAGCTTACAGGGCTGAGTGCTGCCAAGAGGTATTTCTAGGGTGACAGATGTCTTCAGGACTGCAAAAGTAGGGCAATGGGAAGTGCACTGGATGGGAAAGGACTGTTAATTCCTAGATCCTACTGACAATTCTCTAAGTGTATAAGCATGCCAGTGTGACCTTCTACAGTAAATGTGGGATTCCATTCCAGAGATTGTTGTACTCCAGTATGGTGTTTTATATGCTACAGTCATACCTCTCAATTTGTTGGTGCAGGATATCTGGAGATAGTCTATCAAAATGGGGAGACAATGGGCAATACAAAGTGTGATTGTGACTAATTCTCTTAGTAATGTATGAGTTGTTGGAGTTACAGGGTTTGTTTTAGCAGACATCTGACATATATGACATGTGACACTGTAATGTATTGTTTCAGTACCTCATGACATACCTCTTTGGAGCATCACAGTGATTTACCAGAGGAATACAGATGCAAAAACCAATATTATGGGCCAATTGGTAGGCATTCTTGCACAATCCAGCCTGTTGAGAGGTGTGCCTGCAACCAATTGACTGCTGGAGCTGTGTAAATGGTCTAGCACCTTGTTGATATATTACAATGGGGGAATCTCTGTGCATTTCTGTTCTGGCATGGTTTGATTTCCAGTCCAAGGTAGGGTAATATAAGTCAGGCAGGATAAGGGTCACAGGCGGACGCAAGATAGATTTGTACGAGGTAAGATATGTGGGGGAGCTGTCCTGGGTCAGATATGTTGGCCTGTAGCTACCAAAACTTTGCATGGGGTCTTCTCATGGGTTGACGGCACTTGGAGGGTCTTGTGTGTGTCAGACTGTTTGACCAGCCTGGAGGTGTGTGTGTGTGTCTTACATTTGGCTTGGCCACCCACATTTTGGGGTCAGGATGTTGTATAGGTTGAGTGATCAGGGAAGGCTGTGTTACTCCCCATGGCTGTGGACCAGGTTTCTGTGGGTGCAGACATGTCACCATCTTCCAGGGTTAGGACTGCCTGCAATGAGTGCATTCCCATGTTTAGACTCCTAACCATACCTGTCGACTGTACAGAGTTTCACAGAAAGTCCAGATTCATGAGTTGTATATCTGTCCAGTTACCCAAACAAGTGTGGTTTTCAAGCAAAAGTGTTCTGCAACTCACTCAGGGTTGAAGTCAGATATTACTGACAGTTGACATTGCAGTTTCAGACTTCATAATCTTCACACATTCCATGCTGATACAATCATTCCATCAACTTTCTAACATTATTAGAGCAGTGTTTCAAAGGTGTCCTCCTCTTTGAACCTTTATCACCCCATTATTCATGGCTTTGTCCAGATATCTGGCTCTCTGATGTTGGCAGGTTTGCTCCTAGCAGTTAGCAGCATGGCTTTTCTTTGCTTTTTGTTGACTGTGTTATGGACCCCATGACACTCCCTAAAAGGGCACTGTGGGTGAGGCATGGGCCTTTGCCAGAGGCCTGTAGGCCAAGTGTGACAAATGCAGGTCATCTGTAGCAAGGAAGTGCATTCTGCTGATCATATGTTCCCAGGCTACCAGGCAGTGGACACTCCTGGGATGGCACCAGTAAGTGAGTGGGTGTTACTGACGATTGTTTTCTGTTCATATTGAGCCATCACTCTGGGTGATAGTTGGATGCTTCTTAAGGCTAGGGACATGTTACTGCATTTTTATGGGACTACAGTTGGGGGTGGCATGGGCAGACCTGTACATAATACACATTTGCACAGACTGTGCTGCTATTTGCTTAACATTTTGGTCCCATTTAGAATAGTGGTGTGCCCTATCTTTGAGATTACAAGCATTACAGTATTGACCACAGGTCAGATTGTTCTGCCGTACACATTTTTAGTTTTGGACTTCTTAGCTTTCAGAGCCATACTGCCACTGCCAGACCTGCTGTGATATCACTGTGTAAAGTCTGTAGTTGGGAATTTCATGGATGTTGCCATTTGGAGGCCTTTGCCAGACATTTCTGTATGGTTTTCTATAGCTGATATGCTGGGTGAATCTGGGGATGAGTATGGGACCCCCACTTTGACATCCATGCATGTGACCTATGACCCCACAGTTATTTGGCTCACCACATATACTGCAATGGTATTTGTCAACTAGGGTGATACTGCATAGTGTGAGTAAGCCAGTAATGGCTATACTCTTCCTGCTCTCCCACATAGCTGCCAGTTGTCTGCTGCTATCCCAGTAAGCCACCCCATTCCTTTGCATGCTTGCATCAATACCACAGATATGCTATCGGAAAATTCTACTCCAGTCATTTATTGTTAAGAAGACTGATTTACCTTGTGCCTGAGGCAGTTGTGAGGACGGTGCTTGAGGGCTGCCTATGTCGGATGCACACAGTACACTGCCTATACATTGTAATTTATAGGTAATGTGATGTGTGTGTCTTCCATTTTACTGTTTGTGCGAGTCAGAGAGAGGAGTCAGTCCCTGGGATCCCTACAGTGTTAGTGTATGTGCTATGCGTTGCCTCTTTGCCGAGGCCTGAGCATACTGGGCAATGCCTCCGTCTGCCTACAGGGGCAGGCTCAGGGGCCTCCTCCTGTGAGTCCCTCTGTGCTTGTGGGGACCTTGGCAATGACGGGGGGCTGTGTGACCCTTCCCCATGCTCTTCCTGCTGCAGCGGTTTCTGCAGGATCATATTGTGTAGCATGGCGCATACTATGAACATGTGTGCACATGTGGCTGAAGAGCACTGCAAGGCTCCACTGGAAATGTCAAGGCATTTGAATTGTGACTTGAGCATCCCAAATACATGTTCTATAATGATCCTAGTTTGTGTGTATGTCTCATTATGGCGTTCTTGTGTGGGTGTGTGTGCATTTCTGATGGGTGTCATCATCCACGGCTCCAGTGCATAGCCAGCATCGCCCACAAGATGGCCATACAGGATGCCCCCACTGGCAAATGCCTGGTACAGCTGTGACAAATGCCAGATGTGGGAGTTGTGACAACTTCTAGGGCTGCCAGCACACACATTCATGATAATGCCCTGGGCATTGCACATGATTTGGCAGTTGATGGAGGGGAAGCCCTTGCAGTTTATGTGGACCCTATCCTGTTCACCGGGTGGTGCTTTGATGTGGATGTGCATGCAGTCTATCCCACCCAGTATCTTTGGGTATTCTGCTACATGATGAAAGAGATGCATATTGCTGGTCCTCTCCTCACAGGTGTTGGGGAGGTAGATGTGCTCATTGGCATGTGGCAGCATGGCATCCAGGAACTGGTGGAGTATCCTGGATGCAGATGCCTGTGAGACCCCCATGATGTCCCCAGTAGGTCTTTGGAAAGTACCTTTAGCTAGTATTCTTAAGACTACACGTAACTTGGTATCCACTGGGATGTGTTCCTCTCTGTTGGTTCTGGGTCTGAATTGAGGCTGGCACAGCTCAATGATTTGCTGAAGGATGTCTTTGTCTACCCTGTAGCACTCTCCTATCTCCAGATCATGTAGCCCCTGATAGGTAACCCTGGGTTAGAACACTCTTCTTTTCCTTATGAGTCTGGGGCGGTTGTCAGCATTATCCTTCTCACCACCCTCAGCCTCTAGCACATGCTGGTGTATCAAAGTGACAGCAGCCAACAGCATTTTTGTTAGTTTTGTCAGTTAAAAATCCCCTTTGTGTATATACCTGTGGTGTAGAGTTTGTGGAAAAAAACAAACTGAAAGGTGTTTGCACAGTTTATAGTGGTGTGCTGCTGATGCTGCCTGTGTGATTGGCTGAGTATGACACATTCCACCTGCCAGCTATATTACTTGCATTTAACTGGCTGTATTCTGCTGTTTCTCTTTATTTTCTTGTTCCACTTGCCATTTCCTCCAGTTTTAAGCCCCAAGGTGTGCCACACAAACGCATTGCCCAAATGTAAACAGTGCTGCCATTTCCTGTTTTTTTTTTAAGTCCCGCTGCACACCGCTCATACCCTTTTAGGCAAGGTAAACACGGCTGTACAGCCTAAGACACACACCCTTGCTAACATGTACACACTGTTGCCATTTCCTGTTTTCTTTTTTTTTTTGTCTAAGACCCGGTGCGCACCGCACACACCCATTTAGGCAATGTAAACAAAGTTATACAGCTTCAGGGACACCCCCTTGCTTAGCTAAGCACAAACCTGGACAATGGAGCTCCAATGTGCTTACTGCAAGCATGACACACCCTCTTTTCATGTTAGCTGCTCCTCCTCCCTACACTATCCTGTTCTGGCACCTACATGGTTAGGTGCAGTGTGTGGACTTTCTATTTTGTGATTCAGTAAATTTCCCCTCATTTGCATACCCCCCTGCCTTAGTCCATAGTTACTGCTCTGACATGGAGCCTTTCCCCTTGACAACCAGTGTTCCCTGGTAATGTTTTGCTTCTGCATGCCATTGACTCCAATGGCAAAGTGCAGATTTCCCCTAAAATTAAGTTTTAATATATATTTTTTTTATTTTCAGCATGATCCCATTTGTGCACCGCTGTCCTATGCTTAAACAGCCGAGATCGGCCAAAAAAAAAAAAACTTTGATTTTTTTATTAAATTAAACACTTTCCCATGCCAATGGCCATATATTTGGCCATTGGCATGCCTAAAGTTTATAATACATGCTTTTATTTGAGCTGTCATGCCCCCATTTTGTTATTTGCAGAAATGTGTTTGGTTAGTAATCGAATGCATTTCTGCAACTAGCACTCTTCCTGCATGGATGCCTGCCTGCTTCCTGAATCACTAAATCACCTCATTTGCATTGTTTTCACTAGCAAATGAGATAATTAGCATTCTGCATGGCTTTCCATGCAGGAACAGTGTCGGCAGGATTGTGTACGTCAGTTTGTCTGTGTGCTAAATCGTTCGGCAGACATATTCCATGCAGGAGTGGCTAAACTGTTCCTGCATGGAATATTTTGTTTAATGAATCCCGGGAATGTCTATCAGATTAGTTTGTCTGTCTAAGGAATTTTTCTTCCAGCGTTAAAGTGAAAAAAAAATTAGAATATAACAAATGTGGTAAAAATAGTGACACAGATAATGGTAATAACAACGATAATATGGTAAGTACTATTAGCCAGGTATAGATATAAATACTCCTTTACTGTGTACCATAAATGCCAGTACAGATACATCAAGTTCTATCCATATGTTTTTCTCTGTTCATTGTACATTACAGTGAAGTTTAACACTGATATTGTAAATAGTTATGAACAACATTCATACTTTCATGTGTATATTACTCTATATAAATTATCCTACAAGGTTTACCACATTATATTTCACAAAAATTAAAATAAATAGCTTCATCCCTACAGCATTAGTATGAAATATCATGCCATTGTTCTGATTCCATATAAGGCCTGGATATATTTTAATTCTTCAATATTATGTTAATCAGAAAAGCTTCCTATTGGAAGACGAATGTTCTTTCATATAGACCAGTAGTATATCCGTATCTGAAGTGGAGAAATAAACCTTCAGGTGTAGTGTTCTTTATGTAGCCAAACCTAGTATAGTCCTATTTGGAAGAAAGAAAATACTTTTCCCATTGCTCCCTCTGCTGTTAACCTTGGGGGTTAAATTTGATATACATACATTATCATTTGCAAAAGCTTTATGAATTCCTGCAGTTAATGTCTGTGGGTCTGGCATTATAGTCAGTCCTCCATTTTCTTGTCAGAGTCGATTTAGGAATATTAGTGAGAATCAGCCTTAGAGTCTTAGCCTCCTCAGTCCATCTAGCTGTATCCCTTCTATCCTTAAGCCTAGAAATTCCTATACTTTCCAAATTCATTGGGTTATTTTGTCAAACATGCCTTCTGAGAGCATCTAACATTGCCTCCATCTGATCTCTGCCCTTTCACATGTCCAAAACATATGAGTCAAAGCGGTCCCCTCTTGTTTACATCAACAACATTTTGCTGTTAACATAATTTTATGCAATTTATATAGTGAGTTACCACTAAAGCAGGATATACTGATCACATATAAATGGCCATTACCACAGCATGCATGAATGATCCCATATTTTTTTGCTATTGATCATCTGTTAAATAAAGGACATCTTCTTTTTCCTCAAAGATGCTGCATTGTAAGAGTGGCTGGCTTTCCCTTTAGCTCCATCACAACTTTATATATCAAACTGTAAGAAGATTATTTAAAAGCTCATACACAAAATAAGGGGGTTATATGGAAAAAAAGAATGAATACTATACTGGCAAGTAATACATATATTGAAACATCTACTTTTTTTTAAAGGGATGGAAACTTGTGATGTAGAATAAACAACACTCTAATTATCTATTAGAAAAATCTATGTCTGCCTAAGAAGGGGCAAAAATCTACATGATTTCTGGTACACAGATATTTTAAAAGACTAGATGTCAAGTTATGTGTGACTGTTGATAAACATGAGAGAAATTAAAATTTAGTAGCTTTACTGCTTGTCATTATATTGCATCTTCTTTTGCTAGTATCAACGGCATTAAGTTCGATTTTTGTGGCACTTTTTCTTGTGACATCACAGTATCTGTGCCCTGCACCTCAATATTCTGTTACTCAGGTAGCCAGTGTTTGATGCACAGTGTGGCCAGCCTCTGCATGGTATAACACAGTGTGGGTGCAGTTTTGCATGCATCAGTTTTACTGCTCCATGTAATACTTATTCTGGAAAATAGTTCTATACCAGACACACACTGTCTCACAGCCAGTGCCACAGTGTACTGTGCCCACCACCACAGGTTCATAGGGTTTGTAGATTATTACAGCCTAAGAAGAACATTGAGAAGCTCTGCCATATCATCCAGTACTGGTGGGAGAATGATAATGCCCCCATCTTACATCACCATTCTCTGCAGCCATCTTTTCTATAGTTGCCAAATTGGGCACATCCTCAGATGCTGATTCTGAGCTCTCATCTTCCTAAGTGTATCTGCCATGTTGTAACTGTGTATCAGCATGTTGTATAATACTGCACATACTGCAAAGATTTTACTGCATGTTCCAGCACCAGACTAGAATGCACTGCCACAGACATCTAGACAGCACAAGTAGCCCGTCAGCAGTCCAAATACAGTCTCAGCAATATCTTGGGTCTGTGACAGGACATTATTGTATGCATCCTTTATTATGGCCAGTAAGATGGCCCTATGGAAAATCAACCTGAACAAACCACTGGTACTTGTCACATTTGTGCCAGCTGTGAGAGTCAAGGCCCTACTAACTCAATGCGTATTAACACTCTGCATCACAGAGCATCTGGAAGTTGATGTGTAACCATTTATGGTTGTTATACCATTGCTCTTGCTCCCCAGAGCCTTTATTGTAATGAGGTCATAGCCAATGGCTCAAAATGGGAGATATCATAAAATGCCTGCCTGTACAGTGTTGCCTGTCTCCTCTACTGTGTGTAGAAACCACATGCAATCCCTCGTCTGCTGTAGCTTGACATCAAGGAACTGGAGGGGTATCCTTGAGGCAGATGATTGTGATACATTCTGTCCCCATTAACTACTGAAAGGACCCTGTTTCTAATAGTGTCAAAGCCGTATATATCTTGGTGTCCACAGATATAGATACCCCATGCATCCCACAAGCATACATATATGAACTCTATATCTTGACCTGGTCCTGCATGGAACCTCTATCCACACAAGCAGTGGTCCATAATTTCTGTGTAGTGGACAGCATGGTAGGCTAAATGCAGAATAATGACTCTATGCTACTGATGGTGAAGACGTGCACATTGTTGACTACAGGTGGCAATAACAATCCCTCAGATACACATATTCACTAATACAGTAAGCCATACATGTTTTCATGGTCTACCTCATGTAACTCCTATATTTAGATTTTACTGTGGTCAACAACTCTGGCAGTAATGCCTCTTCAGAGAAAATATTTATGCCTCTGAATTACTATGCCATATTGTTCACCCAATTTGCTGTTGCCATGTCCCTTATTTTAATAATGTTGCTCATATCTATGTCATTATACCACCATTTGTATATCATGTGAGTGGCGGTATTTCTTGGCCATTGGCAATAGAGTTCAGTGCTCCTCTGAATCAGTCCCCATGCAAAATCAGGTTGTATGACATGAAAAATGTTTCTGAATCCCAAGGAAGGTATTCCTACTTCCTTACTTTTAGACTCAACAGGAAAAGTGTATTTATGGACAGAGCACAAGTTGTAATTTATGGCCTATGAAGATTTACCATTATAGTTTTCACTTTCAAGTCAGAAACAGAAAATCATGAATAATTTTAGGCACTGGAAGAAATGGGTCCAGAAAAGCTATTTGTTACAGTTCTGCTGAATTTCAGATGTTTATTTAAAACCATTTATTTTGTATTTTCTATATGCATTTTTATTGCTATTGTATGTTTGATTTTATGAATTGCATTGCTTAGTTTTATTTATTTAAAGTATTTTTAAATGTTTGCTGCAGGTCATATTTTATTTGCTTAAGATGCACTAGAACTGAGTATTAATATCTGTTGGCCATAACCTTTCAAAGAGTTACCACTCAAGCTATTAGTAAAGTTTATTTAGGCTATAAACTATAAAAATAAGTAAAAACATTATCAATTTATACAAAGGCATAGTCCACACCACTAAAGGCCATTTCAAATAGGTATGCTTTTAAAGCCCATCTAAAACCAGCTAGGGTAGACCTCTCTTAAAGCTACAATATCAATACGTATTGGCTGATTACAACAATGGGGGTGATTATTGAACAGATATCACAACCCCCTTCAGGAAAATGTGTGTGTGTGTGTGTGTGTGTGTGTGTGTGTGTGTCTATGCCTGTGTGTTTGTATATGCTTGTGTGTGTGTTTGCATGCAAAAATAATGTTAGTTAGGTTTCAATTCCTGCTGCTAAGGAGCCAGTCTGTATTGGGTAAAATCAAGGGGAGACAGTCGTCATAATTTTGCTTTGCAGTTGCACAGTATAAAGCTTATTTGACTTAGGCAGGTAGTTGGTTATTACTTGAGGCAACAGTGCACATGTACCTCATGCACTTATGACCAGCTAACCTTACATACTGTCAGTAGCAGGTGATGATGAAACCATATCCCCTGTTCAACACATAAAAATTGCAATAGGTGGAGTTATGAAGATATGAACATAGGAACAATACTAGGCAGGTGGTCACAGGGACCATAAAAAGCCTAGGTATATATACCTTAAGTACTCATAAAGGGTGGTTAGAATTTTGAATAGTGCCTGCACCCCAGCTCAGAGTCATACATAACAACTCAGGTGTAAATTCATGTCTACAAATCTAATCATCAAGACTAACTTTAAAGGCAGACAAAATAGTTTGTTTGCTGTGTAGTGGTGACTCACTCACTAGACTGAGAATACAATGAATTAAGGACCCCTCGCTCCAGCAAGTCTTGTTTGTTGCTGTAAATTTAGGTCTTTGTTATGAGTGTCTGATGAGCCACTGGTTTTGCAAAAAATAGGTGGCAAAATAGGACCATATATTTCATGGCTCAAAAAGTGCCTCACTGGCCACCTCATGGCAGCCAGGACACTACTGAGTATAAGGAGAGGTGTGCAATTCTGTCAGGACAGTTAAAGGACTTAGGGCATCAAAGACCACCTAAAAGCAAGCATTACACTGCTGCATATAATGACAGCTGTGATGCTCTTTCAGGATAGTTAAAGGATTTAGGGCCTTTCATTTTGTATAAGGAGAGCTGTGCTGTTCTGCCGGGACAGTTAAAAGATTTAGGGCCTTTAATTTTATATTACTGAATATAAGGAGAGCTGTGCTATGCTGTTCGGACAGTTAAATGATTTAGAGCCTTTAATTTTACACTACTGAGTATAAGAGCTGTGCTTCTCTGTCCAGACAGTTAAAGGATTTAGGGTCTTTAAGTTTGTACTACTAAGAATATGGAGAGCTGTGCTACTCTGTCGGGACAGTTAAAGTATTTAGGGCCTTTCATTTTACACTACTGAGTGTAAGGGGAGCAGTGCTACTCTGTCAGGATAGTTAAAGGATTTAGGACCTTTAATTTTACATTACTGAGTTTAAGGAGAGCAGAGGTGCTGCTCTGTCAGGACAGTTAAATGATTTAGGACCTTTAATTTTTCACCACTGAGTATAAGGAGAGCTGTGCTACTCTGTCCAGACAGTTAAAGGATTTAGGGCCTTTAATTTTACACTGTTTATAAGGAGAGCTGAGCTTCCCTGTCAGGATAGTTAAAAGGATTTAGGGCCTTTAATTTTACACTACTGAGTACAAGGTGAGCTGTGCTAGTCTGTCGGGATAGTTAAATGATTTAGGGCCTTTAATTTTACAGTGTTTATAAGGCGAGCTGAACTACTCTGCCAGGATATTTAAAAGGATTTAGGGCCTTTAATTTTACACTACTGAGTACAAGGTGAGCTGTGCTAGCCAGTCTGGATTGTTAAATGATTTAGTGCCTTTAATTTTACACTGTTTATAAGGCGAGCTGAGCTACTCTGCCAGGATAGTTAAAAGGATTTAGGGCCTTTAATTTTACACTACTGAGTATAAGGTGAGCTGTGCTAGTCTGTCTGGATAGTTAAATGATTTAGGGCCTTTAATTTGACACTGTTTATAAGGAGAGCTGAGCTACTCTGCCAGGATAGTTAAAAGGATTTGGGGCCTTTAATTTTACACTACTGAGTATAAGGTGAGCTGTGCTAATCTGTCTGGATAGTTAACTGATTTAGGGCCTTTAATTTTACACTGTTTATAAGGAGAGCTGAGCTACTCTGTTGGGACAGTTAAAGGATTTAGAGCCCTTCATTTTACACTGCTGAGTATAAGGATTGCTGTGCTTCTCTGCTAAGATTGTTAAAGGATTTAGGGCCTTTAATTTTACACTAATGTTTATAAGGAAAGCTGTGCTACTCTGTCAGGATAGTTAAAAGGATTTAGGGCCTTTAATTTTACACTACTGAGTATAAGGAGAGCTGTGTTACTCTGTCGGGATACTTTTAGGGCTGGATTCACGAAGGCTTGCACGGAGTTAAGAGTAGAGTAAGACTCCGTGCAGCCAACATGTCTGCCGAGCGATCCAGGAACAGCCGGTAGGGGCGTGCAACTGAGCTCTCCAAACTAGTCCTACACGGACAGGGCTTGGATATGCAAATTATCTCAATTGCAGGCGAAAGATATGCAAATGAGGTAAAGTTGCGATCCAGGAAACCCGAACCTGTCCGAGTAGGAGTAGTGTTATTTGAAGAAATGTACTCAGTTGATAACTGAGTACGGTTCTGCAAATAGCAAAACGGAGCCGTGACAGCTGCAAAAAAAGCATGCATTTACAGGAGGAAGCATGCCAATGGCCAAAAATACAGCCATTGGCAATGGGAAGTGATGCAAAATAGAAATAAAATAACTTTTTTTTTTCATCCCGATCTCTGGGGTTTAACCATAGTGCAGCGCCGCGCAAACATGCTGTGCCCTAAAAACCAGAAAATTAATAATTAAAATCCACAAATGTGGATTTTATAGCTAAAATGAATTTACAATGCAAGTGAATGGCAGGCTGAAGACAACATGGCCACCGAGCAGAGGTTGCTAAGGGGGGAAGCTCAGTCTAAGAGATGTAACCAAGCATTAGTAGGCAATTCTATGCAAATGAGAGTTAGGATAGTGAATCGTAAGTTTACATAGGAAATGAGCACAGTCAGTGGAGTGTAGAAGTAGGATAAGGGGAGTAACAGTGTAGAAGATAGGTGACATCACGAGGGGGGGTATGTATGAAAGGAGTGAAGCTCATTGGAGCAGAGTGTCATGTGTCAGCTGAAAATTACATATTATTGAAAGAGGTGTGTCAATAGGTAGGCTAGGTAAAGTCAAGAAATGGAAGGTGTATGCCGTGGATAACACCAAAGTTTTCTGCTGAGCATGCATGCACGCGCCAGTAAACCTGAGTAAGACAGTGTGCGTGCGTGTTAGCATGTGTGCGAGTGTAAGCTTGAGTAAGCATATGTACAGCTGTGTAAACAGTTGTAAGCGTGTTTGTGCCGGTGTGCGTGCGTTTTAATAAGAATAAGCAAGTTTTGGTCCGTGTAAGCATGTGTGCGTGCGTGTTAGCTGCTGTGCGCGTGTTTGCGCAGCGTTCCCCCCTCAGGAAACAGAAAGGAAAAAGAAAGCACACCAAATAGTAGGGAAGTTACCAGGGAGTACTAGCAGAGCTAGCAGGTGAAAACAATCAGAATCAGGCAATTACCCAGGCAGAACACTAGCCCAGCCCAGCCCAGCACTTAAAACTCTGCAAACAACAGTCCATTATGTTTCTCTCAAGAGACACTGCAACACTGCAGTAAGCTAATAGAAGTGAAAACTGAAAAAGCTTTACTGAGACAAAAAATGTTAGGGGCTGCCATTGCTGTTATAAGGCGCCATATGCAACATGCTGAGGGTGGTGATAATGTAAATGCTGCTGGACAACCCACAGTGAGGAGACGGAGAAGAGTGTACAGGCCCAGGGTAACCTACCAGGGGCTACATGAGCTGGAGATAGTGGAGCGCTATAGAGTGGACAGAGACCTCTTGCAGCAAATTGTTGAGCTGTGCAGGCTGCGCCTCACACACAGAACCAACAGAGGGGAACCCATCCCAGTGGAAACTAAGGTATGTGTTGGCCTAAGAATATTAGCAACAGGTACCTTCCAGAGACCAACTGGTGATATGATGGGGATATCACAGGCATCAGCATCCAGGGTACTGCACCAGTTCCTGGATGCCATGTCAACACATGTCAGTGATCATGTATACTTCCCCAATTCCCATGAGTATTGGCCAGCAATATGCGTCTCTTCCAGCAAATAACAGAATACCCTGAGGTAGTGGGTGCAATAGACTGCATGCACATATGCATCAAAGCACCAGCCGGTGAGCGGGGTAGGGTCTACTTCAACCGCAAGGGCTTCCCCTCCATCAACTGCCAGGTCATGTGGGATGCCCAGGGCATAATACTGAATGTGTGTGCTGGCTGCCCTGGAAGCTACCATGATTCCCATATCTGGCATCTGACGCAGCTGTACCAGACATTTGCCAATGGGGACATCCCACATGGACACCTAGTGGGGGATGCTGGCTATGCACTGGAGCCGTGGCTGATGACACCCATCAGAAACACACACACACCTGAACAGGAACACCATAATGAGGCACATGCACAAACACGAAATGTAATAGAGCGTGTGTTTGGGCTGCTCAAGTCACGGTTCCAGTGCCTGGACACATCTGGTGGAGCCTTGCAGTACTCACCAACTACATGTACCCAAATTGTCATGGTATGTGCTATGCTACATAATATGATCCTGCGAAAACAGCTGCAGTAGGACCAGCATAGGCCCGGGCCAAACAGCCCCCCACCATTGCCAAGGTCGTCACATTCAGAGCATGACTCGGAGGAGGAACAACCTGAGCCTGCCCCAGTAGGCAGAAGGAGGCATGCCCAGTATGCTTTGGCCTTGGCAAAGAGGCAACGCATAGCACATACACTGGCTCAGTAGGAACTCTGGAAATGATACCTCTCTCTGACCCGCACATATAGTAAAAGGGATGCCTACGTTGACACTACCTGCTTTCAAACATGTATAGGGAGTGTAGTATGTGCATCTGACATAGGCAGCCCTGCATCAACACCTGAGGCAAGATTGCCATGTGTTAAGCAATATAAAGCAGTGCTAAACAGCATTTACCACCATGTAGTATATGTAAACAAAATCGCACACCCCTACTAGTACAAATGTGGTCAATGTTGAGTAATATTGGCCAACGTCCAGCAATGATGGTTAATATTGAGCAATGTTGGACAAGCTGGGTCTAAGTAGGGCATAGCTGAACAAAAGCCAACATGCTCATAGTTGCTCTACTGGCCCTTAAACAGTCTGGTCTGCTCAGTATGAAAATATAAGCGGTGATGGGCCTCAAACCCAGGACACTGTGCACTATAGTCATAGTACTGAACCACTAAACCATGACAGTATTGCAGTGGTTTGCCTGTATGAAGAAATGTTGATAAGTCTATGCAAAGTATTCCATGGAAACCCTGCAGGCACAGCATAATCCCTGTAGAGTTATGACACAAAGGTGAGTCCTGCAGTAAGAATAGAACCAGACTTTCAACACACACAGTAGAAATGTTAATATTGGACATGTACACATACATCAACAAATGTAGTGGACCTCAAACAGCAACATACTGAAAGGTCACACTGGGCATGCTCACACACTTGAATACATGAGACAAATGTCAGGCAACAGAACACTGACAGTCTGAACTGAGCATGCTCACACACTTAGGCCATGTCTGAGTACAGTAGTGGGCCACACAAATCAGGCAGTTGCATGTGTTAACCCAGGAACCTCTCACTATCCAGCAATCTGTCCTGTGCACACACTTATATGACAACAGACACGTATATAATATAGTGGAACCTTGTCATAATCAAATATGTTCTGCAGATACCTAAGCAGTTCATAGAAAGTGGGAAAGCAAAGATGATAAAAACCTGCAAACAGTATCAGCAATAAACATTGTGCATCATGAACATTATCATAGGTTCAGAGGTTGATACTAGGCTATCTGCCCTAGGGCATGCACAAGCATAGCCAGAGTGTGTTTGGCTTCTGCAATCCAGTCAAATCAGAACACTGTGCCCGTGAATAGTAGGTCACACAAGATAGCCCATTTACGTTTAGTGTATTGTGCCTCTGTCTAGCAGGGACCCAGAAGATATCCCATGGGTAAACATACAATCACCCATCTACTTGTCAAGATGTCACCTGTAGGTGGTCAGTGGGTGGCTCTGCCTATGCAAAACTGGGACTACACTCCGCAGTGAGTGGAGCCTTTCAGATAATAATCTGTCCCCCCAGCATGTCCTATTAACATCTGTGCTGAGGTATATGTCCCTGGAGTGTGTAGCTCCAAGGGAGTTGGATATCCTGAGGTGGAGCATGTCCATTAATTCTGGGTCAGATATTGCCTTAAACTACAGGCACATAACACATCCGTGTAGGTGGTAAGTGACTGAGTAGAGCTGGAGTTACTGTATCTGAACTGTGTAGGGCATCCGTGTGAGTCCCTACATCTGCTTGATAAGTAAAATTTGTGGCCATTACAGTTGCTGCAGGTGTCGGATAAGGTACATCCCAAATGTGGCATAGTAACCAAGCATGGTCGTGATGAGCATAGGGGCACAATGACCACATGTGATCAACATGTGAAACCATGTGGGATATGGTGGGCTATGTAGAAGTACTGTCTAACCATTTTGGCAATGTGTTTGTCAAAGGCGAGAGTACGAACAGGTCGCGTCCCCAAACCCGTAACAACTACTACCGTATGTAATGGATTACTACCTATGTGGTAATGTGTGGGCATGTTGTCATTCTCAAAGGGGATGACTATGCAACTAATGGCATGTAGCCATAGGCCATGGCTCAGGCACCAGTCATCCTACCTCTGTGAGACCCTGTATGAGTATGCATGTGCCAGCTGGAGAGTTGATTATGGCACCCAGTTTGCAGTCATCTGCGAACATGGGCAGCCATATCCCTCCTGTGATAGCCTGTACATCACACAAATATATACTGAACAAGAGAGGTCCCAGGACTGAGCCTTGTGGGATGCCATGTGTAACTGGTGTATAGTCAGACATGGCACCTGCAACACTGAGCATGTGGGTGCTATCCCTGATCCAGGTAGCAATCCATCATGTGAGATATGTGTCGATATTGATGCCGGTGAGCCTATGCATAATGGCCGAGTGGGGTATTGTGTTGAAGGGTTGTGCAAGGTCCAGGCAGGCTGTGTGGACAACTGTCCCAACACTGATGGACCTGGTAACTGTTTAAAGAATACAAACAGGTCCAACAGGCAAGATCTGCCGACAACAATGCTGTAATGTGTAGGACCCAGTGTCTGTAGGTTTCCCATGTCTATGTGCATGAGTCTCATTACAATACGCTTCATAGCTTTGCAGAACAGGCTAGTTAGCCTTATAGGCCAATATTGTCTGTGGTCTGTTGTGGCAGCATTCAGTGGAGCGGGACCACTATAGCTGTACGCCATTCCGTGGGTACAAATCCTGCAGTAACTCTGATATCGAATAGTGACGTAATGTGAGGGTTACTTCTGTCATGAAGGCCGTGTACGACACAGGCCGGGACACCGTCTGGTCCCATTGATGCTGTGTTGTCTGCTGTGATGAGGGCAGCACTCACCTGTTTATTTGTGATGTCAGGGAGGTTACACTCTGTTGGGATGGACAGTACCTCCTTAGGGGGGATGGGGGGGGCATCTGCACTGAAACTGTTTGCCAGGATGTTGGCAATGTCTGTGGGTTCAGGGTATGTTTAGTCAGTATGCAGTAACACACAGCATATCAGTGAGTGTCCAGCCAGGTACCTGAATTAACTGAAGAAGACCTTATGAGTGTCCGATGTGTCTGGTGCAATTGTCCGTTAGAAGCGGGCCTGACATAAATACACGAGTGATTGTAGCTGTCTGCTAGTACAGATCACAGATGCCTTCCCTGTCTGGGATTGTGCTCTATCATGTAGTAGCTTCCTCCTTTTGTTGTATAGTGTATTAATGGCCAGGGTCCACCAGACAGGTCCGCTGCCATTGGAGGAGTGAGTCCAGGTGTTATTTTGGATAGCACGATCCATGCAGTCCACTAGGTGTCCATAGAATGTGTATGTAAAGGATTCAGCAGTCTGAGCCATACTTACCACTGACCTAGGGTCTCTGAAGGATACCACCGTGGTATGGAGAAGTGTGACGTTTGCTTTTGGGAAGTTCACCAAGATTACCCAGGATGGGTGTGGGGACGGGATATGGATGTCCCGTGAGATAAAGTATGTTCTGACCTTACCAATGAGGAGTATATTGCAGGTGTGGAACATAGAGTCCCCATGTTGGTGATGATCATGTCCAATATGTTGTCCCCTCTTGTGGGTGTGGTGACCGGTTGTGCCATAGCATATGAGTTTACAAATAGTAGCAACTGTTGGGTGAGGATGTTGGAGCCTGAGTACTATCCCCGGTCAATGTGTGGGTATTTGATGTCACCCAATATAATGGTGTTTGGGGAGACCGTCATATTGTTCAGTGTTCCCCGGAAAGCCAAGTGTGGTTGCTGAGTTTGTGAGTGTGCTCTGTAGCAGGCAACAAACCAAAAGGCAGATTTGCACAATGTTAGGTGCATATGTATGGTCTGTGATGCTTTTTGCAGTGCTACCAACCCGGAGGTATGTGTATCTGTGATGTATATGGATACTCCCCCTATTTGTGTTGGCCATTCTGAGTTATGTGGTCAGAAAGCATGGTACGAAATATAACCTGGTAGTGCTGGTGTGCATGTGAGAGCCTGAACCATGTGTCTGTTAGTGCACAGATATTGCTATTCTCCATACTGAGGAGATTCCTGAGTGTGCGCAATTTGAGGGTAATACATCTGGTGTTGAGCAGCATTACCCTCAGTGTCATGTACTCTGTAATGTCTATGGTGGTATGTCTGTCTTTTGTGCCCCGCTTAAATAAGGCAGTATGGTGACAGCAAGTGCCTTAGCCAGTATTCAAAAGTCCAAGGGTGACAGGTGCAAGCTGTCCATAGGGAAAAGTCCAAGGGTGACAGGTGCAAGCTGTCCATAGGGAAACTACGTGGCATGTCGAGCATGTCACCCCAGGCTGACAGACACTGTATCCCCTTTGAATAACACCAATATGTTAGCCAACTGTTAAACGTGATCAGTTTGTTGGTATACTAAGACATCATACATGGTGAGTGCAAGATGCTAGACAAGGTCAGGGTCATACTGGCCTGGGCTACATGATCAGAGAGTTCCTCTATGTACCATGTCATGTGGTCCAGGGAGGAATGTCTGAGGTTGTACTCACCAGCATGGACAATGATGGAGCCAGTCCTGGACTTGCTTTGGAGTGACCTGAGTGCATGTGTTATGTGGCGGATCCTGGCACCTGAGAGACAGCTCAAAGTGACTATTCCCTTGTTTGGCCTGGTGAGTGGGACGTCAGTGTGTCTGACATTAAGTGTCACCTATTACAAGTGTATCAGGTGTGTTGTTTAGCCCGAAGGGCAGTGACTGTGTGGCACAGTGACATTGTGAACTATGTGATATGTGGGTATTGTAGTGAGGTAGCAGTTGTTTGTGTGTCTGCTTTGGAGGTCTCTGCTGCTTAGGCAGAGTGTATGTAGAGCCTCCGAGTATGTGTATGTGTGATAATGTGGTTTGATTGCTGTCGCTATCGGTGTATGTGAGACTGATATGTGGTGTGTGTGGTCACCTTCATCACCTGATAGACTATGCCAGTTTTGGGACGAGAGAGCTCAGCCTCCTGTATGTCAATATAGTTGCATCTCTCACATATATCTGAGTGTGTTGGGAGGAGGAGAGGGTTGTCTGTGTACATGAGGCAGATGTGACATTGTGTCATAACCACAATATTCACTAGCTGGACTGGAGAGTACACACGAAACCGACCCCTGGACATGCCAGTATATTATGATGACATACTCTGTAGCCTGATAACAAAGTATCAGTAGGGTGTTAAATGTGTAAAAGAGTATAACCGGGATTAGTGCTCAGGTTTGTTGGTGTTTTGTAAAGAGTAGCTGAGAAGGAGTCCAGACTGAGAATCATGACATGTCCTTCAGCTATGTCATAAATAGTAATGTACACTCATATATGTCCTGAGTCAGGGCCAACTGCACCTTACTGACAATGCCGACATCCTGTCAGACAGGTCCATATATACATACCCACCTCCCACTGCTGATAGTCCCTGACATCATACCAGGAGATATCACGTGCAGAATGGCTGATCAGCTCCAAACAAAGCCAAAAGCATGGCAGCAATTGGATTACATTGTTTCCCAATGTGTGTCATGCATTCACGACAGAACAAACAGACCCTGCACCTGAACAGTCTGTTGAGCCTCACCCACTCCACAGGGTCTGGAACCATCGAATGTGTTACAGCAACATATGGCACACCCCACAGGTGTGGGTGCACAACACACCATGGGAAGTATAGTCCAGTAAACCTATAAAGTCTGATCTGCAAGGCCATGGAGTGCATCATGGCTGAAGTCATAAACAGAGCTATTGGAAGCTGAAAAGCACACAACCCTACCAACTGTGGTATGTTCATGTGCAGATCATGGTTCCCAAACATGCTACACCATTTGCAAGGCAGCCACCCAGGACATACATCACTGAACAGAGCTACACATGTCCCACATAGACTTTGAATAGCTCTTCATCAACATGACAGACACATGTGGTATCCACAAAACCAACAATCTGTGCCTAGATATGTGTTGACATATGAAGGGATGTCAATGTGTCCACAGACAGATCACACAAGGTGAGACTCACAGGGTCCTGCTCAAGCTGTTGATACCTGCCGACTCACATGGATCATTCCTGGGATTGCATAAAAGAAAGTGCACACACATTACCATGTCCAGTCTGATGATGTCAACATCCTACAAATATACTAGGAGAACAGAAACCACCCAGTAAAGCATATAGCACGCCGTGTTAATACATATCTCTCTAGTATCATAACATAGTTAGGTAGGGGTTTGAATCCTGCAAACCACCCAGTAAAGCATATAGCACGCCATGTTAATGCATATCTCTCTAGTATCATAACATAGTTAGGTAGGGGTTTGAATCCTGCTGACAGTGTGTGATTTCCTTTGAGAGGAGTAGCCTTTTTGGAGACTGGGAAAACACATTAAAAGAGGCACATCCCTCTTTGGAATGTCTGATGATGTCAACATCCTACAAATATATCAGGAGAACAGAAGCCACCCTGTAAAGCATATAGTGCGCCGTGTATCTCTCTAGTATCATAACATAGTTAGGTACGGGTTTGAATCCTGCAAATGCTGACAGTGTGTGTTAGTGTGTGATTTCCTTTGAAAGGAGTAGCCTTTTTGGAGACTGGGAAAACACATTAAAAGAGACACATCCCTCTTTGGAATGTCTGATGATGTCAGCATCCTACAAATATATCAGGAGAACAGAAACCACCCAGTAAAGCATATAGCGTGCCGTGTTAATGCATATCTCTCTAGTATCATAACATAGTTAAGTAGGGGTTTGAATCCTGCAAACGCTGATAGTTTGTGTTAGTGTGTGTGTGGGGGTGTGTGATTTCCTTTGAGAGGAGTAGCCTTTTTGGAGACTGGAAAAACACAATAAAAGAGGTACATCCCTCTTTGGAATGTCTGATGATGTCAGCATCCTACAAATATATCAGGAGAACAGAAACCACCAAGTAAAGCATATACTGCGCCGTGTTAATGTGTAGCTCTCTAGTATCATAACATAGTTAGGTAGGGGTTTGAATCCTGCAAATGCTGAGTGTGTGTGTGCCACAGGTGGTCAATGCAGTGTGGGTTTTGCTTTTACTACGGTATGCCAAATGATTAAAACAGTATGTGCATTGCACACATTGGGTATCTGCATGGCAAATAAATGTGTACATGTGACCTCAATCAGTACATAGGTGTGAAGCCTGCATACCACATGAATACATATGTTTCCTTTGACAGATTGAGCCACTGCTTCTCAGATCATCGGTCACATATGTATGTATGCAACAAGCCTGGCCACTGTAGTGATCCATGGCCAAGGTCATCTGTGCCACACACACCCATGACACGTACTATAGAGTACTGTGAGTGAGGGTAATTGCCTGCGGTATATGTCAGACATGTTCATACACAATGACGACTGGCAGTAATGGACAGTCATTATAGGTGTACAACAGCCCTGTGGATATGCATGCAGGCCCCTAATGTGTTATGTGAAACACCGATGGACCCCACAATACCTATGGATATGTGGATACCAAGGGACAGATGACATAACATGTGTCTGTCTGTACACATTGGTACCCAACATACATGTTGAGGGCTACCACCTATGTGGTACTGTCGGGATAGTATGTCTAGTAAATGTGGATGACTATGCCATAGTCGGCTTACGACTATACAGCATGTACTGGACAACAGGTATCTGTCTGTATGATACCCTTGTGTAGGATATGGATCCCATCCAGGGAATGCAATGTAGGCCAATGCATGCATTTCCAGATGTGGATGGACATATCCCTAGTGAGTTTGCATGTACCTAAGAGGGTTATATGCCACACAAATTTGGTCCCAGGAATGTGGCGGTCAATACCACTGGTTACTGTTATAGTATAGTACTGGAAGGATCCAACTGTTACTGAGTTCCCTACAACTGTGTGTCATTTGTCAGGACATCATCTAATGATTGGTTATAGTCATGCTGTTGAGGTGGTGTATACTACCAGACTGCAGATCACTGACAGATATCAACAGTATCACCCACAGCATAGTGTCAACCCATGTCATACACACATGTGTACCCATGTTAGTACATATCTGTAGTAGAATGCATACTGGCCATCGAAAGATACCATGAGATGCTAACAATGTGTACAACAGGGTATGTCACACATCCCACGTGCCCACTATGCACGTACATACAGACAGTGCGCACACACCATGTTCACAGATGTACACCTGCTAATGTGTAATGCACACATCACACACGTACTGTCCACTTACTAACACATGCTGGCAACACTGTACACTTCAGCCAAGTGGCACATGGGTGGACAATACATACTGAGAGCTAACACTGGTGTAAACAATGCTACAATAACTATCAGAGCTGTGATGCATAATGCTTGCTCAGATATACCTACAAGGATATCATTACACTTTCCTGTTGGCAACTTGCTACTATTGCTACACTGCTATAATGTCACCCTGTGCATCAGAACCATGTTAGCCTATTCCTGCATCAATGTTACAGATGACAGGAGGTGGCACAGGTGTCATCATATGCACAGGGTGTGTTGTTGGTTTGCCAGAGCCCGACACTGACCCATCCAATCGACATGTGTGTGTGTGTGTGTGTGTGTGTGTGTGTGTGTGTGTGTGTGTGTGTATGTGTGTGTGTGTGTATGTGTGAGGGACAACAGTACAGCATGGGCCAATGTTGATCTAATGTGTGTATGTGTGAGCCCTAGTTGTTTGGTTAATGTGTGTGTGTCTGCATGCACACAACTCCACCATGTTGCTGCCACATACGGGCGGCTGTGGGACAGCCACAGACTGTACCTGCTAGGCTGTAGAGATCACTGTCTCTAGCCACGGACACAGTACCTGTGCCTAGCAGGGGTGCTACGGGCAGCATTGGGTACCAACCTTGACTGGGTGCTATCATCAGAGGCAGAGGTATGATGACTGGACCCATGTCCCTGCTGGGACTGGCCAGTGCCAAGTGCACGTGGTCTAGTAGGATGGTCAATGGACAGACCAGCCCCAGCATTGCTGGGGCTGGTACTGCCACTACTGGAGCAGCTGTGATTCGTGGTCCATCCGCGATGACTGCCAGCTGATGCTGTTGCTGGCATGCGTCCATATCGGCTTCCCATCTGTCCCACACGGTCCTGGCTCATGGCTAACACATTCTGGAGGACATCTAATGTCTCCCTCCAATGGCTATCAGTGACCTCGGTGTAATTCCTGATGGCACTGGCAAGGTCACAGATGCTGTCATTGATAGTAGTGTAATGGGCCCTCTGCGCCCTTAGTCCCTGTCGGGTGTACCGTTCCATACGTGCCTGTGCCTGCATTACAGCCCAGAACATACTGGAGGTTGTAATACCTCTGGGGGCACGTCTGCCAGGGGCAATACGACCAGTGGTGCTTCCTCGAGAACCCCTGGACATCCGCCTATGTGGTACCATTCCAGTAATCTGGCTATGGCTGCTGTGACAGGATGCATGCTCCATGGGTACCACACTCTCCTGGTCAATGCCAACTGTATGCTGTACCTCAGCTAAGGCCATTGGTGATGAGGGATGTATTGCAGTATGAGTGTGCGCATAGATGGGGTTGAACGCTGTGTACTGTCGATTGGTGGACCAATGACAGACCCTGTCAGGCCTTCCTGTGCCATAATACATGTCTCATCATCTCCACTATTAGTGGCAGTGACATCAGGTTCCCTGCTGCATTCAGACACCCCTAACTCAGCACCTGTGGAAGGAAGACAGGAAACATACTTCACAATCTGTACATGATGTTAGCACACATGCACACATGAACACAAATAAACTGCTCACCACAGCACATACACACACACACACACACACCAGCAATTCAACACATACACAATAGTGGGTGAAGGTGGGTGACAGTATCACAAGGCAAACAGTCACCTCACATGTGTCAGCATGCAGAATGTGTTGCTCAAGACTATGCAGTGCAAGTGTAGACGGCCCTATTTAATGACATTATACATGACTGTGATGCATGCTTGTAGTTGTTCAGTGATTGTCTACACCTTGGAACACAATGTGTACATAGACACAACATTGCTGTGCAAGTATTATCTGCTCTACAATGTCCTGTGCACCATCACTCAATGGTATACATACCATGGCTGCATGTGTTATCTGTGTGACACATAGATTGCCATGTCTGATTACAGTGTCTGTGCCCATAACAAATAATAGTGGGCACAGGTGTAGCAAATGCATGCAATGTACAGACATGGGATGATGTAGACGTGAAGGAATCCCAATGCTCGACATGGCCATTGTACAGTGGTTATGGTGAGTGTGGGACATATTGCAAATATGTCGGTGCCAGCCATGACATGGCATGCTACACGACTGCAACATTAAACACCACACATACCTAATGTGGCATGCGACCTATACACCCAATAGCATTCCAGGACATATATGTGACTCTTTGTACAGATGGCAATAGCTGTGCATATTGTGTATACTGGCATATGTAAGCACACACACAACATGCTATGCATATTGTGTATTAGGTGCATATGTTTGCACACACACAACAATGAGGTGCAAAGCAAAGACTGCTATGTGTAGTACTGTGGTCACTGTAACTGGATGGGATGTAGTACCATGTGCCATCATCATCATCATGCATCTTGTGGTCACTCATGGCTACTACTGTGTGACAGACCACCGCCTAGCATGCTGTACCTGAACTGCAGTGCCATGGCTACATTCACTATTACACAGCCACTTTGTACATGGGTGTATGAGGTACCCAATAGGAAGCATTGCCTAACATGACTCTGTTATGTGTTGAAGAGTGTTTCACAGCCCCATGATAGGCCTCTACCCCTGAGGTACATCATGTGTGTGGATAACATGTGGGATACTGAAGTGTGACTTTACAGTGGGTGTGTGGTTATGCCATATGTAGCATGTCTTTGTGTACTGCGTATGATAAACGTGTTATGTTGTGTACAGGTGTTGCAACTATGCCTATCTAATGTGCAGTACGGGGTTGCCACAACTGTGTCTTATGCTCTGTGTATTGCATGTCAGTGAGGCAGCTACTGACATTACTGAGCTATGCAACGTCTTACAGCAAACATGCACGGCATGCATTATGCGTAGGTGTGTTACGTGTACATGGCCTACACCTCACCTATGACATGCATATTTCATTACCAACATTGCAGTTATAACACACTCACCAGCATGGATCGGCTGCCCTGCTGTCACACCAGAGGGACCTATGAGAATATGAGAGAGTTTGTCAGTGCCCACAACTGTGGCATTGCTACAGTGGGTATGCTAAACTGCAGTATAACAACAGTCAACAGTCACAGGTGTAGAGATATTATTCAAAATATCAGTATTACACAACACTAGGCAGCAGAACTGCTAAACACACAGTACACATCTCATGTAGACATAATCTAACAATATAGTTAATTGTCGTCTACAGATAGGGCATGTTACCTGCTTGCTCCAGGTGAACGTGCTGGGTGGCTCCGGCCTCCATGACAACACATGTCAGAGGTTGATGTTGCTGTTGTCCAGGAGCCACCATGCTTAGGAGCAGCTCCTCCACTCTGGTGAGGGGGGATGAATGGCCACCCCACCACCTGTGGCAAGCTGTTGTCTCTGGATATCAGACGCATGCCACCGGACATGTCTAATTAAATCACTGCAGTGATGGCGTACCTGCTCATATGTCTGGTTATGCATGCCTATTTCATTTACCCAACTAACAAGTTCCTGCCACATTGCAGTCCGCTCCTGCTGGTGCTGGCTGCTTCTGGAGAACAGCATCGTGTACTGCTGCAATAGGCTTTGCAGTATCACCTCTTCCTCATCCGCTGTGTACGATGGATTGCGTTGGTGGGCCATCTCACTGAAAAAGATATGAACAATATGTGTGAGTGAGTCCTGTGGCACACTTTACACCTTCAACCACAGATATCACTTTACTGACATATATACCATCCTATTGTCTGTCAGAGGTTACACACGTTCAATACCACTTATTGGTTCTCAGGCCACAACTAACAGTGCCTGGCACACTCTATATATCACACCACTATACAACAGTACCCGACACACTGTTTGTGACACATTGCACAACCTCAAGACAGAGGGGTATATCACACCAATGCACTAACAGAGATGTCATCCATTGCAATGGATGTAAAGTACAGGTACAGTAGTACTAGTCAACCACCCTAGTCATTGATGCCATAGCCCTGCCTAACAGATGTGTACAGTTGTTACTATAGGTGGCATACTGCTGTAACAGAGCATATATGTTGCTGGATACACACGTATACCCTGTAACACACATATGATTGCAGGCATTGTACAAGCATAATTACACACACATCGGACAAACATACAACACACCACTGTATGCCAACACAGATGAGCATTATCTGTGTACCATACAGTACTGTGTGCCACTACTTACACACCCTTATGCCTGAGTTTTGTCCTCTGTGCAGACTACAGGAAACACATATGACAGTGTTTCCAAGCAATGTGAACACACACCATACTGTGCTGTTTTGGCCTACAGCTTCAGGTAGTACTACAGTTCATATGGGAGTTGGATTCACCAGCAGTACCACTCACTAAGCATACATGTTTTGCCTTAGCCTACAATGAGACACCACATTCGTCAGCAAGGAACTACGTCACATCATATGTTGTACTACTATGTCTGCCTAACAGTACATTACACATCATTTGCTGTCCTCACAGCTAGGGTAGACACTACCATGTCAGATACATCTTCACACTAAGCTATCACACCTTTACAGACCTTGCACACATTCAGCGTTACACTTATTCAACCTCACATAGCAGGTATTGCATTGAGTACATGTATGAGTGCATAGTGCCATAGGTAGGTAATATGCTGTTGGCCCTAGGGCCTATGGCAGCCTAGCCATATGCTACCCTGGCCTTTGACACTCATGTACTTTGATTTCACTTGCCTATGCCAACCAGAACCACAGAGGTGTTTCCTGGGGTGTATTACCAATCTCCCACACAATCATCAGGGGTATTTATGACAAGCTAATGAGGATCCTTGTTTGCTATTGCTAGGTGGTCTATTCCGGTGTATGGCATATCTCTGAGATGGGAACCCATCCCACCAGCATGTGCTGTTTAGTGAGCTGACAAGGTTTAGGGCCCTGGAGCGTGTATCCCAGAGGGATTGTGATATGTTGCCATGGTGGTTGTCACCCAGCTATGGGTATGACATACCTCTGTATGTCCGGCAGAAGTCACCTCTGTGTGGCCAGTATGCAATACAGTGTAGATGTGGTTTTGTGAGTCAGTCTGCATAGGGCATCTGTTTGCGGACAGTATTACCCTTTGGGAGGTATGTCTGTGGCCTTTTCACCTGGTGTAGCTGTCATGTGAGGTACATACCACACAGGGCATTGTGATGAGTAGAGGGGAACACTGTCCTATATTTCTATAGATGACACACCTGTTGTCATGAAACATACCACGCAGACTGATTACAGGTGTAGTGTGGCACTGTCTTCATCAAAGCGGAGGCTACTGTCCACCTGTGTCCCATGTTCCCTTATCACACCGTCACTATTAGGAAGATCTCTACCTATGTGGTAGTTAATGGGTACAGTGTTTTGAAAAGGAGGAATGGCACTGCAGTATCAATACTTGTCTACAGTCCATGCCTTGGTCACCACACACCTGTTGCAGTACATATGACCCCGTGTCTCTGTCTCTCCCTCTCTCTCTATATGGATATATATATCTATATATCTATCTATATATATATATATATATATATATATGCATATCTGTACACATCCATTGCTGTACACATGGATGTACATATAGGCACATGTACACTCCACCTCTCATGGTGGGGATATCACCTATGCGGCAGTTGTGGGAAGTACAGTTATGTGATTATATTGCACAGTGTTGTGCAGAATGCATGTGGGTGTCCTTAGCCCATGTAGCATTAGCAGGCCTCACTGGCTGTAACACAGCAGATCTGACAAATCAGTCCCACAGCATTTAACCATCACATGACATATATCAGCACTGCATGCTGTTTTCTAGGCCACACACTACAACCTACATAGATATATGTACATATCAACCTCCAATGACAGATATCTGTCCACCCTTCACTAACAGTTGCAGTATGTCCCTTGCCCTATGCACATGTGCAGATACAGATAGATATGTACTGCTGCCACACATGGATGATTTGCAGTGTGTAGAGTACTCTTCAGGAACATCTACTACATGCCAACACATACATGTGAGTTACATACCTTACCTTTGTATTTCCCTGCTCCGTGTGTTATGGTTTTGTAGGTTTTTATTTTATTTTTTTTATTTTTTGGTTGTTTGCTTTGGGTTTTCCCCCTCTATTTCGATTTATGTCTCAGTTTCTCTCTCTGTTGTGTCTCTGTCTCTGTCTGTGTCCGTGTCTCTCTCTCTCTCACTCTCTATCTCGCAGCAACTGCAATGATAGAATTGTATGTGTGGAATGTGTGGACTGCAGGTACAGCCTGCTTTTCTAGGTATCTGCACTTGTGCATGTGACAGCCTCTGCACCAATTGCTGCCCACCATTCAGTAATTGCATACAGCTTGCTGTGTGGTGATTGCAATACTCACTGTGATTGCGGCCCACTGCTATAAAATGCTAGGTTAGGTAGGCGTAGCCCTTTCATCTTTCCAAGGTGGGGCCCATGCTTGTTTGCTCTGGACACCGTTGTGTCACTCAGAAGGTTGGTATATGTCTATTATCTGAAGCTAGGGTTGTAGCCAGTTATATGCATGTTGTACTCAAACCTGAATGTTGCTGCTTCCAGTACACACTTCTCAGTGTAGACATGTACTCACCACTCCAAATGCTAACACAGGATACATGGGAGTATGCACTTTATTTCTGACTTACACAATTAACTGCCATACAAATGTGGTTATTGCACTGTATTCCTGTGGCACATGCAGTGTTTGTGAACTGCTATACTGTAATTATTATGTTACTCAGTTCTGAACAGTTTGTGGTTTGTTTGTGTTGACATTAGCACAGGCTGCTCAACACAACTGGACATAGTTCAGTACTGAGTATGCCTACCTACACCCTGGTTTTTGCCTGAATACATAGGTGTGTTGTACCTTTGGGTAGGAGTGCAGAACTGCAAAGAGCATTTTTTATTATCATGCGAGGTTTATATTACTGAACATACAGGGTTTCTGTGTACCTGTTAATCTATCAAGGCAAGTAGTCTGTCTGTGTAGCTCACATCTGTGGACATATCCAGATGGTAGCTAGAGGTTAGCCTATTATACTTTGTGCACCACACCAGTCTTTTCAGCAGTGACACATTGGCATTGTCAGTTGTTTGCTTGCAGTACATGGCTACATCCTGTGATATTCCTGTGTTGTACTCCTACATAAGGGCATGCTTGTGGAACTCCTTCCAAAGCTATTTGCAGAGTGTGTAACAGCAGTAATGCTGATATGCCTGTGTGTTTCTGCCTCTGCCAGGCCTCAGATACTCTCAGGTATATATTTGAACGGCCTCAATGAAAGGTACATATAAGCGAGATACACCTGCAATATATTACTGACATATCGCAGTTGAGACTTTCTTGGGAATCAGAGCATATGTATAAGTACACCTTTTCTGACGTGCAAGCAGTGTCTACTCTCACCTATTGACATTATTCACTATGTGTGATTCCACACTTGTCTGCCTACAGTTAGTACTTTTCAGAGTGATTCAGTGGGGCACAGCTAACATTGGTTTACAAATCAGGGACATCCCTGTAAAGCAGTCACAGTTGTGGAGTCTGGCCTCTGCCCTATTCAACTTTGCCAGTATTTATCCTGGTCTGATACTGTGTGGTGTTTGTAAGGTGCTACTGTAACATTATTCCCTGCTAGGACGGCTGGTTCTCCTTTCACAGTCATGTCATGCAATTCCACAACAACTTCTGGTAAAGACCCACAGAACAGGATTTGTGTTATACCATTCCTAATTTCCATTTACATTCCCTCATTGTAATGCACAATATATTTATTTCGGAACCAAGTTATTTGTATATCTGCTGTGGCTTAGTGGTAATTCATGCAGTCTATTGTGTCAATGGTCTGGGGTTCGAGACTGGCAGAGGTTGTTTCTTTTGCTGCTCAGCAGAACAAGGGCCCTGCCATAGAGTGACTAAGGCACTTTTAAGCAGTTGTAAGCAGGTTTGCGTGATGCTTAGATAAGCGCACACATGCACACACTTGCTTAAACCCGCTTACTACTGCTTAAAAGTGCTTACTCCCGCTAACCCCCGCGCTAATTTCTTTGAAAGAAAAGAAAATGGGGAGATAGGAAAGTGGTGAAAAAGGGGGCACAAAGAGGGACAAACAGTAGGTAAACAAGCTCAGGCTGTGCAGGACAGGTGTAGAGAAGGTCCATATCTGCCCATTTCTTTACCAGCAACAGCTGTGCATATGCAATAAATATGGAGTGATATTTGAAACCTTCCACGCCTGGGAGAGGGGTGAGGACAACAAAGCATGTTGTACTGCAAATTATAATTATCAGTTTACATGTCTAATGGACATGTGTGCGAAATTGGCAACTATGTATGGGACATAATTTTTTTGTGGGTACAGATTGCCTTTTTTGTTTTTTTTTTTGTTTTTTTTTAGGTGAGAGTGGGAAGTGAGGTAGAGGAAGTAGGTATGTCCGGGGAGGTAGGTTGGGGAGGTAAACAGACAAGACAGACAAGACGCATACAGGGGCGTTGTATGACACATGGGGTGGGTGAACACAATTGTCGGGGTCGGATGTTTGGAAATCGCAAGCCCATGAGCCCACAGATGGTAACAGTGGAACTGAGATCCCCACCCATGGGCAGTCACCACTGCACCTTCACAGCCCTGAGGGTGGCTGTGCTGGGGGCTGTGTAGGACGGGCCGGCTCACCCGTGAGATGTGCCACTCTCGCCTCAAGCTGGCATAGGGGATCAGTGACTGAACCCTGGATCTCCCTACGCACCACAACCTGGACCCTTCAAAGGGTGACAGGTGACCCTTCTCTGCCCACGCTTGCACAGGGGGATGAGCCCCATCCCCTGCAGCGCTTCCTTCCGAAGGTGGCACAGGACCAACGGAGGAGGGGAGCCCGGGCTGGGCACCAGACCTGCTGGTGCCAGGTGCACTCGCTAGCTGAGGAGGGACAGGTGGGTCCACTGGGACTGGCCTTCCCATATGTTCTGTGAGTAGGTGTGTTTAATTACAACATAAACAACAGCATTCCAGATTAGTTGTAACAGCATGCAGTAATATTCCCATTAACCCAACACACCAAGGTTCCAACAGTTGAACAGCAAGCATAACACATGCATATATTGAACCATAGTGGATAATCCAACAGCATGCAGGGATGTTTGGTAGCAACAGGCCACCATGATTGTGGTGTTTAAACAGGGCACATGCATCAACGTGAATGCAAATAGGACATATGTCCCAACAAATATTTAAGATTACACATACCCATTGAGGTGTGGAATTGCATGGTTTATGCACATACAGTAGGGTGTAGAAAAAAACCTCAGTTAACATCTTAAAATTACCTTTTAGTCTATACTACATTCCTAGTGACTGCAAGTGTATATCCCCTACATGTATTATTACACTTGCCACCATACATTAGGTTGTGTAATGGGTTTGGCTAGTTCAATATATGTCTGACCTATATCTGACATACTAACTGTCCAGGATGCAGATGTTACTGCTATATATTTTTTGATTGCATTTCTATTTCTTTATCTACATATCTGAGATGTTTTCATATGACATTTTCACTTTGATTTGTACAGAACCCTGCATTTCTTGACACACACTCGCATCTCTGGGGAAAAAATAACATGCTACATGTGTGCCAGATTTACTTATGCATGCCAGCCAGTAACTGACTGTTGCGGACTGTATATATGCTTCACAGCTACTAGCACTTCCATCACCCACTTTATATGGGACTGCACAACTCTGGGTTGCCAGCAGTTTTTCAAACAGTACTATTTGTATAATGCAAGGGTGCAACAATATTTCAAACTCTGTGACACAGACACACTCTGGGTTTTAGACCTTTATTAATGACATTACACACTTTTCCACAAGCTCACTCCTTTATTTGTTTTAACGGTGCATATGGCAGACATGTTCAAGACATATTATACCTTTATTAATAGTTTAGAACACTCTTTTTTCAGGCTCACTCACTTATTTTAAATGACAGTGCCTGCAGAGATATTATTCCAGACATATGTTACCTTTCTTAATGGGTTACTACACTCTTTTTCTGCCTCTCTGACGTTTTTATCTGACAGTACATGCAGAGGACTTATTCGGGCAATTTTATGGCTGTATTATTGGACTACAACACTTTCTTTCATGCTCTCTCCCATATTTTATATAACAAATAACAATACATGCAGAATAATCACTAACCTGCCTGGTGGTGCAGCCTTAGCAGCCTATCAGCATAGGCTTGCTGATTCGCAGCACGGTCACCTGTAGCTGTAAAGTAAATGAAGGGATATTGAGACATACCTATCCGTTATACATACTCAATTATCAATTCTTACATACTGCATTCCATGGCTACATACTCAGTTGTGGGGCATCCTGCATCCCACAGGCCTCCTGTATCCATTGGTTCAGGCGGTCCTGCGTCTGTCTCTTCAGGTCTGCATGGTGGTGACGGACCTGCTCACCAGTCCGAGGAATGCCTGTGGCACTGGTGAGGTCATGAGCTAACCGGTTCCAAGCCTCTGCCTTGTACTCTGTCCCTTGAAACCGGCCCTGCAGGAGTCTTGACTCATGATGGTGGACAAGGAGCCAAACCATGTATTTCGACTCCTCGATGCCCCAACGTTGCGCTCGGAAGCGTGTTCCCTCTCTGACACCAACCATTCTAACTGCAGATGTGAGCTACAATCAGTTATGGCATGTATTCCCACCTATGGGGATTAAATATGCTGCATTTCCCGCACTTTTTTGTGATTGGCCATTTTTTAAAATTCTCGGCTGACTGCAGACCTGCTTAGTAATGGTTAAACTACCATTAGTAAGTATATGTATGTTAACAGTGGCTGTTTCCCCTAAGTTGTCATGGCTTACTCTTTCTGTACTTTGCTTGTGATGCACAGAGTCCTGGGTTCAAACCTTGTCATTCATTTTATTTTCATACTGTCCAGACAGGCTAGGGGGTGTGACTGCATTTAAGCAACTTTGCTCTATGTTGCTCCTCGGTGCCCTATGGTGCCATGGTTGGCATGGCGCGCACATCCGCTCAAACACATTGCGCTGGTTAAAGCGCTATTTCGCTATGGGCACCTCTATTGCGCTGGGTTAACCATTATTAAACTATGGGCAACTCTATTGCGCTGGGTGAAGCGCTACTTAACTGCAGGCAATTATATATCAGGATCATTTAAAATATTTATTTTGTTCACTGATACATTGGCCATTTCACTGCATTTTAGTACTATTTACACATATTTGTCTGGTATTATTTCATATACTGATTTAAAAATAAATACAAAGGGGAGTGGTGGGACTCGAACCGTGAATGCCTCTTCTTTGTGCGAACGCTCTACCATTACGCTATTGCTATTTGGTGTGATTTGCATAAGCATTCTTTCTTATGCTCTTCCATGTCAGAATTGCTAACTCTAGCTAAGCAATGGGCACACCCGCGCACACATGCGCAAATACGGGCAACTATTTTGGGAATTTAAAAAAATAAATTTAATGTTTTGCTTTTTATAACTGTGATGGGGGTTTACAATATCAGGGAGTGTGGCGTTGGGTGCAGGGACATTTGAGCGGACTCGCTCTTGTGTATTTGCTTTTACTTTTCAAACACTTGCAGGGGTGTGGACATTTAGACTGCTCGGCAGTCGGACACACCCCCTGTTTTCTTACACGGTCCGTGTACGACTTATGGTTGAGTCAGCATGCCCTCATGCATATTCATGGTACGCTGACGTCATACCATTCAACTGCAGCCTTAAGTCTTACACGGAGGATTCGTGATTCCGAGGGTAAGGATTTAGGACCTTTAATTTTACAGTGTTTATAAGGAGAGCTGAGCTACTCTGTCAGGATAATTAAAAGGATTTAGGGCCTTTAATTTTACACTACTGAGTATAAGGAGAGCTGTGTTACTCTGTCGGGATAATTTAAGGATTTAGGACCTTTAATTTTACAGTGTTTATAAGGAGAGCTGAGCTACTCTGTCAGGATAATTAAAAGGATTTAGTGCCTTTAATTTTACACTACTGAGTACAAGCAGAGCTGTGCTACTCTGTCAAGATAGTTAAAGGCTTTTGGGCCTTTAATGTTTTGGTTAGAAATCACTGGTGCTTTTCCAGTTGAGTGATGTACTTCAATCTATGCATACCAATGGGTGCATTGCATTTGATGGGTGTGATAAATGAATAGTGGAGTAGTAAGATGACTTCTCTGGATCTTGAAGATTTTCCCTTGGAAATAAATGGATTTCCTCAATATGATGGAAACTTGATCATTAAATGAAGGAGAATTGTCCACATAAGTACACAAGTCTCTATAACATATGAGGGGGTATCCCCTTTTTGTCAAATAATACTATACTTTACTTTGTTTGCATTTAGTTTGAGAACATTTAGAGCAGATCACTATCACTGGATGAGCAAAGAACAGTGCCCAGCTTTCAGTCATTAGCAAACTTAGTCAACCACACATCAGAGATATTGGATTGGATGTCTGCAAAATAAATGCTAAAGAGCAGCAGACCCAGTTATCCCACCAGTTACAGTTTTCAAAGAGGGTACTATCAGCTCTCACTATGTGGAGTCTGTTGGATATCTAGTTTGCAATCCAGTGGACAAAATAAGGATTTACATTAAATTTTTCTACCCTTTCAATAATTCCAGCATGGGGATAGTGTGAAAAGCCTAAGCAAGGTCAAGGTAAGCAGCATGCTCAGAGTGACCACTGTCCACAGCCTCTGCAACATTTTCAAAGTTTACTAGGGTCAGGAGACATGACTTGCCCTTCACAAAATTAAATTGAGTGGGGTCTTGATCAATTAAGTTGCCTATGTCTGCATAAATGAGTTCTACTGTCATATGTTCCCTGCTTTACATATAAGGTCGGTGAGGTTGATGGGCTACACTTACTGGGTTCTGAAGAGGGACCACAATTTCAAATAGTGCAACTTTCTACTGCTCTTAAGCCACTTGTTGGCATGTTTTGTTGTTGTGGTTTGGGATGGGGATTTCTTACAACTTTTCATTATTTTCCTTTTTTTTTTGTTATACAGTTTATTAATATGTGAGTTCCACTACAGAAGTTTATTCTGGAATTTACCATTATGTATACAGCAGATGGGTGCACACTTTTCTACTCAGTTGTTTTATTATCGGTAAAAATTGGAGTTGAAGTTAGTAACCCTTTCCATTGGGTCCATTTACAGGGGTTTACTTGGAATACTTCTCCTGCAAGTCACAAAATCTAATAACAATTACAGTGACTCTCTTTACACAAATCAGATCTACAAGATTTGGATCTCAGCCCCCAGTGGGTCTACCTGATTACACCAAAAGCTGAGAAGAACGACAACGAGATAACCAACACTGGAAGATCGACAACAGAGAAGACCGACAGTTGAGAATCCCGACGCTGAGCACACCAACATGTTAAGGTAAGTGTGCGATAGGGACGGACGTTAGGGTGAGGGTGTGGGTAAGGTAAGTGTGTGATAGCGATGGACATTAGGGTAGGGTGCGGGTAAGGTAAGTGTGCGATAGTGACGGACGTAAGGGTTAGGGGCGGATTAAGTGAGTTAGGGTTAGGGTGTGGGTAAGGTAAGTGTGCGATAGTGACAGACTTAAGGGTTAGGGACAGATTAATTGAGTTAGGGTTAGGGTGCAGGGAAGGTAAGTGTGCGATAGTGACTGACCTTAGGGTTAGGGTTTGGGTTAAGGTTAGTGCATATATAGTTGTGTATGTAAGGTTTAGTGTAGGTTTGTAAGGTTTTTGGTGTGCTTGTGTTGTGTGTGTTTTTTGGGAAAGTTATTTGTTTTGTTGATTGTCGGGATTGTGGTTTGTCGGGCATGTGAAGTTTCGTGTTTTTGAACTTTTGGTTTTGAGAAGGTAATTGATTTATGGTCAGATTTAGCCATCGTGCCTCTCAATTGTCCAGATTTTCACAGATTGTCCACATTTTTCTAATATTTTTTATCTGATCCTCATAAAATTTGTATTTTTTCTGGTGAACCATTAAGGACTGTGGTCAATAAATGATGACATAAATTTAACTTTCAGACTGGATATGCTTCAGAAAATGCACACTAATGTGAAATCAGCTGTAGTGCATGGAGCACGGTGATTACATTTTGATATCTGGAAAAAGACAAATCAGTTAAGCACTTCTGTAGCATGAGACCCATTCTTAACAAATGTTAAACACCCCTTGCTTCAGGTTTTCCTACATGTTTCTTAAATACCTATTTCTCGTACAGGTTGTATTATCAATTTTGTGAAGGATTTGAACTGTTTGTACACTGGCTAAGAACACTTACTGCACTCAGAGTGGCCAAAGATGGTTTGAGAGCAGACTGTTTTGCCATGCCATCAGACAGTGTACGACAAGGGCTTGTTTTTTTGTACTCGGGGGTTCGAGGGAGACAAGTATAGAAGGCCCTGAAATACTTACAGTTATACCCTGAAGTTAGGTTACTTGGTGGTTAATACAGCAACACTTAGTGAAAAGACAGAATAATGCTTGCCAAAAATGATAATAAATAGTAGTGATTCACCTATTTGCTACTACCTGCTTGCTACTAGTGCTAGTATAACTTCAGCTACATTCAGCTAGGAATCCATATCCATTTGTTCTTTCTTTGACCAGAAGCAAAACAGTAGCTCCTATCCGAAGATGGTTCCTAAAAAGCAGGTGTCAGGCTCTTTGTTGATCAGCAATCTCACCCCAAATGCTGTATGTGTCTATAGGCTTGCTGTAGCCTTCTCCTGGTAGATGCAGTAGATGCCACATAGAGCAGCTTAGTATAAGCTACAATGTACAATGGCCAAAAAACAAACCAGTCAGGGAAGTCCTAACACAGTCTTCAATCAGAGGACCTCAGGAGTCAATGTCTTCATGCTTCTTCTCTCACCAGGACCAAAGCAGTAGCACTAATCCCAATCTGATTAGTCAGATATGGTTTGTAGGCTATCAGTGACTGCTAGGCCTGCCCAGATGTTTGCAGTTTGTAGGATGAAAGTTAATACCCTACTTCTTGCAGAGTGCAATAAACATTGGGGCAATATAAAAAGAGGGTAATTGATGTTTTAACAGTCTAAGGGTAGGGATTTCCTTGTTTGAACTTCTAATGTTCACAAGTACAAGCAAGCAAGATGAGACTAGGAGGAGCTTCCAAATTCAAATATAGAGAAGGGGTGGGCCACTCAAGAGCCATTGAGTTTAACAGCATAGCAGAGAAAGGGTGGATGGGTTGGGAAACTACATTTTGCACCCATAGTGGTCAGTAATTTGCCGCAGTGGGCAGCGGTGGTGTTGTTGCCTCACAGCAAGAAGTTCTCCCGTTCGATTCTCGGCTTGGGTTGGGACTGCCTTCTGTGTGGAGTCTGCATGTCCTCCCTGCGGTCAAGTGGGCATTCGAAAGACATGTGTTGAATGGGCATGCCTTCATTGAAGGTTGGGCATCGGGCTGGCAACTCGACACCATAAAAAAAAAAAAAAAAAAAAAAAACTGCCAATCATTAGCGGACCGGAGTTCCGCTGTGGCGACCCCTAACCGGGAAAAGCCGAAAGACAAACAACAAGTAGTCACAGTTCAGTAGCAGCTCATAAAGTTTAAAACCTTTTCCTGCTCTGCTTACCTTAAATAATTAATGCTATTTTCCAGCTCCTTCCACTGATCATCTAACCTTAATCTCTTTGCAGTCAGAACAGAGAAGAGAAATATTAGCTAACTTGCCCTAAGTACTTACTTCTAAGACTCAATGATAAAACCAAGTTTAAAATAAAACAAATGTAAAGAAAAATAAAACAATTAAATCACAATATAAAAAAGAATAGAAATCTGGAATTCTGAACGAGTCTTGCAAGGGCAGTAGTCACAGGTCAGTAACAGCTCCAAAAGATTCCCAGTAATGCCCATTTTTCACATATAAGGTCATGGTAGAGGTGCAAAGAATGAGGCCATTGTCCAAGCATGCAGTGGTGTGATATATTGTGAAATGAACTTGTATAGTTTGCAGAACAGTTTTGTGACTAAAATGTGTGTGTGTGTGTGTGTGTGTGTGTGTGTGTGTGTGTGTGTGTGTGTGTGTGTGTGTGTGTGTGTGAAATTGCAATCACAAGATAAATATACAACAATATATCTGACACAGCTATTATTGCATTTTTGTTAGAGTAGTTAGGATGCATGCAAAAATTAGCTTTGTGGAGTATGACAAAATGGATTATTTTTTTCTAAAATGTTTTTATTCATTTTATAACACAATAACTTAACAATATAGCAACAAGAAAAATAAACTATATACAATGTCCATAACAACTAAAAAAAGCAATATACATAGGAGAACACTTAATATTTCTCTAACAGATTAGACAATTTTGTCCAAGGAATTAAATGATGGGTTGTATTGTTTGTCCTTGCTTTTATAGTAGCAATCTCATTCTTACAAATGTATTTCACTAGATGAATAAACTCAGCTTTAAAGACAGGAGTAAATTCGGATTTCCAATTTTTAGTAACAATTTTCCTTGCTATAGAGAGGATAGACCATTATAAAAAATGTTTGTTTTTTTAGGAATGACTTCATGAACAGGAACATTGAAAAGGATAAGGGAGTCAGAAATTATACAGTTGTCATTCCATAGACCTTTACAAAGATATTTAAAGTCTAACCAAATGGGGAAATTATTTTGCAAATAACAACCATATGCATCCAGTCAGCAACAGGGTGTCCACATCTCCAGCATTTCATTTCATCTTTCTTGTACATTATTGCTAGTCTATGTGGGATGAAAAAACATCTATGTAAAAATGTCCATGTGTATACATGCCAGAAGAGGGAAGATGTGAATTCCTTCACTGACTGTAAAAAAAGTTTTTTACCTTTTTCTGAGAACACTTGTTTAGTAACTTCACTTGAATAATTCCAAAAAGAAACATATGTTTTGCTGAAATCATTTCTAAGAATTTTATAAATAACAGATATGTATGAGGTGTTCTTAGGTGAGCTATTAATAATCGAGATAAAATCCAAGATTTTTAAAGTTACTCTTATTGTATGCCTCTAATGAGAGTACGAGCTTATTATGTATAAAATCCTTACAAGTTTGGATGTCCAGCCAATTGCAATTTTGCAAACTATAGCTGCTGATCAAATAGTCTGCAGAACTTATTTTATCAGCTGAGAGAAATTGATTCCAATATAATAGGTCACCCTTCTTAAATTCTAACATTTTCTGAGTATCAAAATATATCAAACATTAATTTGTGTAAGCAATAGGAAACACAGTTATTAATAAATTCTTAATTAATTGGTTAGAAAACATAAGTTTTTTTAAACAACATCAATATTTGGTTTATAAGAGGTGTGAGAACAAGTTTTGACCTTTCACTTTGAATGTATATTTTTAAAATCCATATAAAGATGTTTGTATGTATTTGAGTATATGGTTCAAGCAATGTCCTAGTACTATTAAGAAGTAAGGTTTCATGTATTGATTTCCAACATGATGTATAAGAAGTATTATTCCAAAGCAACACTATGTTAATAAATGTGGAGTTTAAATAAAAATCAATACCTGGAAACCCTATACCTGCTTCATCCCAGCTGTGGTGTGCCAGAGAAGAGAAATTCTTGTTTTTTTGGGGGGGATACCAAAGGAAGTTGAGTAATAAGTTACTAATTTTCTGTTTAATTTTGACAGGTGGAGGAATTAGAGCTTGATCAATGAATAAGATTTTAGGTAACAGTATCAATGTGATTAAAGTTAGTCTGTCTTTAAATGTGAAGATGAGTCTGTTCCAACTGTCAGTTAGACTAGTAATTAAGTTTATAAGTTGTTGGTAATTAGATGTGAGTGATTTTTTTATAATTAGATTCAATAATGATACCTAGATATTTAATATGCATGCCCTCCCAGTTTATGTCTCTTTTTGATCTAAGTTTCATAGTAACATGTTTATTCACTAGAAGTGCCTGAGTTTTGTTGTGATTGAATTTTAAATCAGAGATGTTTGGCAAAATGGATTCTATGAAATCTGGTGGAATGGCTATTTCACTGAATGACAAATGATTAAATCTAAATAGCTGAAAAGCCCATTTCGCTGAGACTCCATTTAATGAAATTTGAAATAATTACATCATACTACAGTCAAAAGCACAGAAAGCTTATTTGAGTGCAGTATGTACTGGCTATTATATGTTCTTAAGGTCAATCATCCCTTGCATATTACTGGCAGCAGTAGTATCAATCAAAAGTGATGTCAACACTCTATGAACATTTTAGTAAGTGTCGTTACAGTTAAACCACATCAGTAAAACACATTTTTAAGGATAAACACCTTGAGCCTCTGCCATCCTTCCCTTGTGAGGTGAACTCACCACACCCCTCAACTAATGGGGAAAAGGCAAACTTATTTATTGTAATACTGTCTCATTGTACTGGAGCATGCACCAATAGTAGCTGGTTATAAAGGACGATAAGATCTTGACCCCTGTCTGTATGTAAGTATTTGGTAGTGGGTGGGATTATACTCCTTTTGTCACATATACATTGGTTGTAGCAGTGCTGGCTATGACACTGGGTGGAATTATGACCCTTTTATAACATATAAATTGTGGCAGCAGTACTGACCATGAGATCATACCCTCATTCTGTTTCAGAAAGCAGAGAACTCACCTAAATGGAAATTAATCTTGAGGCATTTATTTGAAGACAAACTGATCAAGTATTGACTAGAGACCAGTGTGCTGGAGGAAAGAGCAAGGAAGGGTTGGAGCTAGCTGGCCATGCTGGCTCATCAATTCTTCAAATAGTCTGGTACTGGCAGAGTTATGAGATATGGCATGTAGCAAGTGGATCTAGATGTTTGCACCCACCAATCTGTGCCTAGGACAGTAGCAACATACAACAGGCCCACTGGTGTGTGTGTGTGTGTGTGTGTGTGTGTGTGTGTGTGTGTGTGTGTGTGTGTGTGTGTGTGTGTGTGTGTGTGCGCACGAGCGAGCACATGTGTGCACTAAATGGGGAGCACTGTGGGACTCTATAGGCATCAGGCTCATTTGAGAACCAGAGCATCAACCAATGGTCAAAAGCATTACCTGCCATTCCTGGCTGCCTGAATGATGGGGCATCCAGTGCCAAGTCTACTTCAGTACCTGGGATGTAACAGAGAATGAATGGAAGATAGAAGCAGCAGAAAATGTCTAGAAAATAAAAGCAAAAAAAAAAAAAAAACATTCAGAAAAATAATATAACAAAAAGAAACTAGTGATGACCTTTACTAACCTGTATGCATAATTTCATTCATGGTTTAGTAATTTGAGAATATTGCAATGCAAAAGTGAGCCACATTATAGTACTTTTTGGGAAAAATAGTCAAGTATCAGTAGCTGGGTGGTATCAGGAATTTTTGCACACTTGGGTGTGACACACCATTGATTGACACTCTAATGTGTAGCCCTTAATGTGTGATTCTGTAGTTCTGCATTTAAATGTATATATAGTATGGTTTCTTGGGAAAATTCTCAATGATAACAGTGATCTCACAGTTCATATACATTAGTAACATGGGTATGGGTGGCAATCCTCCATAGTGGGTGGTGAGAAATGGGAGGAACAAATTAAAATGTTTTACTTTCTATTTCATCTGTTTTGAATTTGGTTCCTTTCAAAAATGTTGTTCTTTTTTTGATTGCACATGTGAGTGTAAATCACATTAAGGAGTTGCATTTTAGTCACTGACCCATTAGAAATCTATATGAATCAGTAAGGCAGACAAGGGCAGTGGGAAAATATAATAGTGGATCTATTTCATCCACATTTTCAGGTTTAGAAGCTTTTTAGGCAGCATTCCCCTTACTTTGTATGTAATGGTCTTTTTTCCAGATTTGCAACTGAGAATCTGTCGCAAATGACTGTGGTTCTGTCTTCCATCTTAGAAGCTTTATTATTTATTTTGCAGTAATGTATAACTTCTCTGAAGTTTCTCTACAGTTGACCAATACCACCTGACTTGATTCTAACTGTTTGAATGCAGGTGACTCTAATCACCTTTTATCAAGGATCAGAAGGCTGCACTTTCTGACATTGAAACAGCATTGTTGGAGTGTTGTGCCACTCCTCAATAATGAAGGTCTCTGTAATTACTATATATGTGATTTCAAGATGTAGGCAGCTTGCCTCAGCATAGGGGGTGTGGAGAGCTTGCTCCCTGCAAAAAAATCTCATTTCTATTATTGTGCATGGGATGTATGGGAATTGTGCTCTCATCAGTTGTGACTGGGCAATTTCTCTGCAAAAGACTTTCCATCAGTCATTCATGGGAGAAGCATTTCTTATTGAAAACTCTATACCAGAAACATTATAATGAATTTCAGGTCCACTTACAGTTTTTTTGTTCCATATCCACCAGGGAAAACAGCTGCTGAACCTGTTACAATTACAGCAGGTACTCCATAACCCACAGGATATATGTATCGCTTTTGGATAGAATGTCTTTGAAAGGCTTTAAGTACCATAAGGTTTTGTACCATAAGCTGGAGCTGAAGTGCACCAATGCACATCCAACAGAAACAGGCTAACAGGAAGTAGTGCAGGAAAGCTGCAATAATTCCGCACAGTATCTGAAAAAGAAGAAAGTCAGTGATTGCAGTTATATATATATATATATATATATATATATATATATATATATATATTAACATAAATATTATTATTCCAAATGATTATCCAACATTGACTGCAGTTCAATATATTTCTGACAGAACAAATATTATATTGCTAAATGACCGTTCAACAGTGACAGCTTGTGAAACAAAAAAGAATAACATCCATAAAACTGGTAGAATCAGTGAAATGTAAATAAATGTATTTATTTATTTGCTTTTGTTAACCAGGAAAGTCCACTGGGCTGAAATGAGCCCATTTTCAGTGGAGGCCCAGGGAGAAAAGCTCCAAAAAGTGTACATAATTAAGAGATTATTTAGAGAGTTAATAACAGCATTTAACAATACACAAGAGTAATAACAGCATTTAGCAATATACAATAGAATAATATAGGAGTCAGAAGTGACACAGTAACATAGGCAATGTATAGCAACATTTTGTGGAAGACTCGGGTGCTTGGCAGGTATTCAGTAGATCAGACAGATAATGATAATCTGCACTTACACAGTTTTTACACACCGTGTGAGGCAGGGTGAGGCACACTGTGCTGTGATTAAGGGTGAGTGTACAATAGGGAGAGTAAAGAAGGGTGTGGGTATCTGAGAGATGAGACCCACAATCAGGTGACTGAGGAATTGGGGATGGTGAAAGGGCATAGCCAATGAGAGGAGAGATGTTGGTAGAGTGATTTTTTGAATGACGGGGCATTATTTATAGTCCATAGAAAAGGTGGAAGGACATTCCAGAATTTAGCTACAGTGAAAGAGTAAAGGTACTGGCCTACAGGGAGTTTAGGTCTCTTAACTTGGATAAGTAATTGATTTTCAGATCTTAGCGAATGGTTTGGTTGATAAAGAGTCAGAAGTGAAGCCAGGGCTGGGCATTTGGAATTACCAGGCAGTAACCCTCAGTTTGCAGTGTTCTTACATGATATCTGACAGTTTTATACAGAGGGATGAGGCTATACGTTATTAAAAGTCTACATACTGTAGTTCTATGTTTGAGCCTGTCCATTGCCAGGTCTTCAAAATGAGCCTTTCTAACCAAGTCATTTAAAAGAAAACTCAACCAATAAAACTGAAAACAAATAAGTATTTTTCCATGCAGCCTGGTATTCAGTGCAGTTTTAATGCATGGAAATCACTCTACTACTTATTACAGTTTTTTATACCCCAAAGTGGTCATCAGAGAGATTAGGGAACATTGTGACTATCATACTGATATGGTTTTATTTTTCAATCACTTTGACCTCCTTCGAGAAGGACGTTTGTGTCTCTAAAATATAACATGGCCCTTGACATCATAAACTAGTTTTTCTTCTCCATTTAGTTTTGCTGATATGATTACATGCCAATGGCTACATCGATAGTATGGGAAAACAACTTCAGGTTATCATTCTGACTAAATTACACTAATTTGCGCTTACTCTAAGCTGGTAAAAATCCTTTATAGTCCATTTATATTTCCTTAAATACAAAATAGTGAGAAAGCAAGTGCTAGAATTCAAAGTGAGACAGCGAATTGTGGTGAACAAAACTGTGCTGAAAGTAACCATACACAGTACAGCACCACAGAGCTTAAAGCTGCATGATACAGTACGTGAGCACATAAGTAGATGCAAATGAAGAAGCTCAACCAGACCACAAAATCCTTTATAAACGCATTCTATGAACACCTTCAGGAATGCATGGATCATGCAATCCCAAATAAAACCAAGACCCAATCCTCCAAAGGCAGACGTCCTGTCTGGTGGACCCCAGCCATAAACAAACTATACAATAGAAGGAGGAAGCTACTACATGACAGAGCAAAATCCCAAAAAGGGAAAGCATCTCTGATCAGTATTAGCAAAAAACTACAAGCACTCATAAAATCATCTAAGGCCAGCTTCGAGAGAAACATTGCACAGGACACTAAAGATAATCACAAGGCATTCTTTAGTTATGTTAGGAACCTGGGTGGGAATTCCCAGATATGCTCAGAATTAGTCCAAAATGACAAAAAATACACCGAACCCACAGACATTGCCAACATCCTAGCTGACAGGTTGAGCGCAAACTTCTCCCCCCCCTCCCCACCAAAAGGGCTAATATCTATCCCAGCAGAGTGCTGCTCCCCTGACATCTCAGATGCTCAGGTAAGAGCTGCCCCCTCCAAAGCAAGAAACACAGCATCAATGGGACCAGACGGTGTCCCGGGCTGCGTCCTACATGAACTCCAAGAAGAACTAAACCCAAACATAAAACTACTGTTCAATCTCAGCCTTACTACAGGATATGTACCCAAAGAGTGGCGTACAGCAACAGTGGTCCCTCTCCACAAAGGTGGTGCCTCAACGGATCCTGGAAACTATCGCCCCATAAGTCTCAAAAGCTTGGTCTGCAAAGCTATGGAAAGGATCATCATGGACCTTATAAATAAAGATATTGGGGACCTACAGACACTGGATACTACCCAGTTCGGCTTTGTTAAGGGCAGATCCTGCCTTTTAAACCTGGTCAATTTCTTTGAAACAGTCACCAAGGCCATTGACAAGGGGAAGGTGGTCCACACAGCCTACCTGGACCTTGCAAAAGCCTTCGATACAATACCCCACTCGGGCATTATAGATAAGCTCACCAGCTTAAATATAAACCCCTATGTCACTAGATGGGTTGCAAACTGGCTCAAGGACAGAACCCACATGGTTAGAATAGCTGGAGCCATGTCAGACTCCAAACCAGTTACAAGTGGCATCCCACAAGGCTCAGTCTTGGGACCTCTCTTGTTCGGTATATATTTCTCAGAGGTACAGGCCAACATGGAAGGACTGTGGCTGACCAAGTTCGCAGATGACTGCAAACTGGGCACCATAATAGACTCTCCAGCTGACACAAGCATCCTCCAAAAGGGCCTCATAGAAACAGACAACTGGTGCCAGAGCTATGGCCTCAAGCTAAACGCCAAAAAGTGTATAGTCATCCCCTTTGGCAAAAACAAAGTGACCACAAATTACCACATAGGTGGTAATCCATTAAGTACAGAAGAAGTAATTAGCGACCTGGGGACCCAAGTTGATAGCAATCTCTCATTTGACAACCACGTGGCCAAAGTGGTTAGAAAAACATTTTATATAGCCCACCTAATCATGAAGGGATTCACATCTAGATCAGGGGAGGTCATCGTGCCTCTTTACTCATCCCTCATCAGGCCCATAATTGAGTACAATGCCCCTTTTGGGATGTACCTTACCAGACACCTGCAGCAACTGGAAAGACCCCAAAAGTACCTCACCAAGAGGATCAAGGGGCTCAAACAGATGCCGTATGCTGCCCGGCTAAAGAAACTCCAGCTCTACTCAGTGGCATACTGCCTGCTCAGAGGCGATCTGTGCCTGACTTATAAAGCCATGTCCATCCCGGAATTAATGGACATGCTGCACCTCAGAAAATCCAAATCCCATCGAGCTACGCGCTCGAGGGACTTAAACCTCAGCACTGAAATAAATAGGACATGCTGGAGGGACAGATTCATAACCCAGAGGCTCCCTTCACTCTGGAATAAAATCCCAGTCCAGGTTAGGCAGAGTCCCTCATTGACTCTCTTCAAGAGGAATCTTGATGAGTGGATGGGAGATCGTAGGTTTACCCCGGGTATCACTTCTGTGTCACTGTTAGACAGAAGCGCAGTATACTAACCTCAAAAAAGGGCATAGCAAAATTAATTTAAAATGGGTGGCGAAAGCCATACACACTCTGGCTAGGCTTATAAATGCCCTAGGGCAGATAGCCTAGTATGAACCTATGAACCTATGTACATGTTTGTAGCCAAGGTGGTGGTAGTTCTATTCAGAGTTATACATAATGCAATGCTGTGTGACCATGGGCATCTATATTGTGGGCCAATATTGTCAGAGTTCATGCTGTAGCTCTAATCACAGCTGCACCCTGTACAGCAGAGCAGCATGTATTAGTAGCTGCCACCAGTGCCACGTCTGATAATACAGCATGTTAAGACCATCTGCATTAACCTGAGAACTACAGACAGCCCCAGATATACCATGGCATTACTGCCCAGCAAACTGTAGATACTTTAGAATGCATAAGGGATACCTAAGGGATCCTTTGTCATCCACATGCAGAAACAAGGGGTATGTGTGGTATGTCAATTCCTGAGGATACCAAGGCATGTGTAACTTGTAGATCATAGTGTGTGTGTTGTACCTTTAAAGCCACTGCAGTTCATGGGCATGTGCATATAAGTATTGAGCATGTGCAAGCAGAGTGCCATTTTGTGCAAGCAGCTGGAGTGAAAGCATGCATGTGTGTAGCAGTGAGTCAGTTAGCTAGTTCATTTATGTTCCAGTCATCTATCCTGATGTGTATGTGTGTAATAAACATCTTACATGAACACCCAAGCCTCATCGTCTTATTTGAATACACAAGACTAGTGGCATAACTCTTAACGATTCCAAATAAAGGGACCTTTCAATAATCTACATGAGGCACATTAGGTACATCATGGCCACCCCTCCATAAGTACTTAATCTGTACTTAGATATAAAACTTCAACATGCATATGAATGTATCTGGTTTCCAGGGACAGCAGAAGAGAGAGCCAACACTACAGAGTTCAAGTTTGAGGTGTCCTCATTCTAGAGTCCAATAGCTGCCACAGTCCACGACAAGGGATGCCACGCCTTATAACATCACCTGAAACTGATAGTGAGTAGGTACTGTGCAAAGGCTTTTACCTCATTCATCCCAAAACAGCCCTAAAGATTTGTACTCTTAACTCTCAATTATTGTATCCTGAGCACATTACAGCCTCACATTACAATCAAATGCTGTTATCTGTCTGCAGATATCAGGGTTAACAAAGAAATGTAAATGACAAACTGTTCAAAACAAACAAAACTTTACAATGACAGCATTCTTTAGATTCTAGGTCTTAAATTGAATGTTGTAGTTCACAATAAACACAGTAAATATTAACTTTTTTAAATACTTTGTATTAACTTACAGTATCTCAAGCTACATACATACTGTTGCTAGCATTTTTGTTCATCCATCTGTGAGCTTTCATATGAGGTTCCTTGTTTCTGAGGAATTCAGAAAAATATGAGCACTATGAGAATATAAATAAATAGTATATGAACAATAATTAATGTCTTTTAAGCAACACTTGACAGAAGTCAAATGTCAGTGCAGCTGTGTTGCCCATCATGTAAGCTTTAAGATGAAATCTTTAAATATATTTTATGTAACGTGGTTTTGAAATAATTAATTCAAATATCAACAGGCTGTATTAAATGCCAAGAGGCATCAGTAGGCTGTAACTGCAGAATCACCTGGAAGAATCACTAGGCTGTGATGAGTTCACATGGGGCACCATGTGAGTGGATCTCCCACTGTCCACAAACTACACTGCCAAAGGAGGCACACTCGGCACCACCTGCAGTATTTATCAAGAAGGTGGCATTAAAAGTGGCATGTGCCACCAATGACCTCAACAGAACAATTCTCTCATATCTACACTCCAGTCCACTATGGAACTGCTACATATCCTAACACATGCTAGGCAGCACATTTACCAGGTCCATAGATAAATGTATTTAGTTTGACACTGTCTGACTAACAGACCAGTAATCTGCTGACTGATTCCAAGAGCTGCACACATATCAGGGGCACTAGGAGAGATTGTTCAGCATCTAACACATGTGTGTGGCTGAACTATGTTGAGCATGCCTTCTTCAGAAGCAATGTTTATGTCTACAAAGGGAGTCCATGTGGAGTTTTCAGCAACTCAACAACACATGATTGATGTCAGCACAGCAGTGACACTGTCTGTGATGGTCTAAGGGAGGGGATGTTGGTAACAAACTCTGAAGCTGCATTTCAGGTGGGGTGTGATAATTATGTCTTAACAGCAGCCAAGTGGCATCACCTTTGCTGTCATGGCCACAGCCATAGTGTTTGGTGGGTGCTGAAGTATATCAGTGCCTAGATGCCTGTCCTGATCACATGCAGCATCTTCCAGAGTGAACAACAATTGAATTGAGTGGCCGGACTTGGCCATTGGCCCCCAGCAGAAGATCTAACTCACAATATCAGCCACCAATGACCGTAATAACTGGATATGTTGCTCTCTGGGTTATCCTAGTAGTCCACCATGCCAACATCCCACCCTTTCCTGACCCTTTTTTACTGTTTTACTCCCCATAATTTGTACTTTTTGGTAAAGAAGGAAACAGTTACCCTTACATTTGATTGACGCAAGGGTGACTGTTTCCTTCTTTACCGAAAAGTAGAACATGTTCCTTGGTTTTGCTACTTTTTAGTTCTATGCTGAATTTTGAGTATTTTCTCCCCATATTTTCTTCATTATCCAGTCCTCCCCATCACCATTTGTCTGACTTCTGTATGTTTGTGCTCATCCCTTATCCATCCTGACCTTTTGTATGAACATAACCAGAGTTTGTATATTACATTTATGTCTCCACCATCTACATTTCTTAGTCCTCTTTCATTTTCCAGCTTGTCCAGTCACACCTTTTTGATACACCCTTTTCTCTTTATATGGTAAAGAGAACCGGCAGTTGGCTTAAAGGATTAATAAGCTATTATGTTTTTTCCTGTGGTAACTTACTTAATCAGTTGGTGCTCCTGATGTGAGTATGAAAAAGGTCCACAGACATCAGTGCTCAACCCAAGCACCTTAATCCCCCTGCATTTCTCTCTCTACTGCTTTCCTCCCCTCAGAGTAGCTACTTTGCTGATCTATGCTGCACTACATGTTGCTATTCTATCTCTCTCTCTACTTTCCTTCTTTCCTGTGTAACACTAAAGTATATGTTCCTATTTGCAGGCAGTATTTATTGATCAGAGTGCTATGGCATTTGTCACCAAAATGTGTTGAGAACGTTATACTTTTATGTTACGTTGCATGTATGAGTCATAAGGATTGTGCTATCAAAGCTGAAGTGGTGCCATGATACAGCTTCATTTTAACTGATGTAGCTCCCTGATCAGCATGCCAGTGCTATGCTTCTGTGGTTATATTTATGGTCTGCACTTTGCAGTGACACACAACATGGTTCTTTGGTGCTAGTGCAACATAGGTGTGCCGCACTTGTTTATGAATCAAAGCCAGGGTGTTGCTGAGAGTTCAAATGTTTAATCTTTTAAGAATTTCAGAACTCCCTCATGCACACTCTTGTTCAGTATAAAATTTGGCAGCTTTGTGCTTTCATTGATGAATAGAAGTTGTCATGACAAAGGACAAGAAAGATAAAAGATAGCTACTCTTACTTTTGATATGGTCCTTAACTTTATTATAATCTGGAAAAAATCAACACCTCAGTTAGGAAAGAAAAACTTAAACTGTGAGCTTTGGCCAGCTAAGACCTGCATGCAATCAACTGAACGTATAAGTGAAGTTAAGTAAATCTTTATCTGCACTTTTTTCAAATAATACACGATTTAAATTAATTTGTTTGTGTTGCATTGAGCAATATCTAGCTGGAAGTTGTGACTCTGTTTTTTCATTTAAGGCTTGTTAAAAAACCTGCATAGCCAGTGATAAGTGGGGGTAGTTCACTTCATTGTTATTCAGTTTCTGCCTTATATAAGTGGTACAGTTTGAATTATTTTCTGCTTAAACTGTGAGCTTTGGCCAGCTAAGACCTGCATGCAATCAACTGAACGTATGAGTGAAGTTAAGTAAATCTTTATCTGCACCTTTTTCAAATAATACACAATTTAAATTAATTTGTTTGTGTTGCATTGAGCAATATCTAGCTGGAAGTTGTGACTCTGTTTTTTCAGTAGGTCCCCACTCACCCTCCCTGTTTTTGTTTTGGTGTTAATCTTGGTGGCTTTGAAACTGCCTGCCCCTCTTGTAAATTTGCACTTGGATACTCCTCCTGGGCCCATCTCATTTGCTCACTCAAAAAAAAAATTGTTCTTCTTTTATCTTCTTTTACTGTATTTGTGTTTCTTCCTACTTTATTTTGCTTTTGCGTCATCTTAAAAGTACTCAATTGTATTTATAACTGCTTGGTGTAACTCATTCTAAGCCTTTTAGTTTAAGCACTTGGGCTTCAGACCAGTTGTTTTACATTAAGAAGGTTTGTGGTCTTCACTGTAGTGGCAGAACAGGTAGCTTACATCCTTCTAAGTTGGGAACTGCTGATTGAGGGCTCAGTGTCTGTTATTCTAAAAGTGTATTAGCTCTGGTTTAAGCACTTGGGCTTCAGGACAGTTATTTTACATTAAGAAGGTTCGTGGTCTGCACTCTTGTGGGAGGAGAGGCTGGACTCTGCCCTTCTGAGCTGGGAATTTCTGGTTAAAGGCTTATAGTGCCTGCATATTTGAACTGCCTCTTACTGAAATTGGTACACCTTGTTTGCTGTAGCATAGACTAGATCCAGGCCTGCTGAATCTAGCTTTGTTTGTATAACTTGAGCACTAATCCAGGCATTCTTTAAAGTATTCAGTTGTATTTATTACTGCTTGGCATTAACTTGATTAAAGTGTAGCTATCATTCTAAGTCTTTTGGATTAAGCACTTGGGCTTTAGACCAGTTGTTTTACATTAGGAAGGTTTGTGGCCTGCACTGTGGTGGCAAGACAGGTAGCTTACATCCTTCTAAGTTGGGAACTGCTGATTGAGGGCTCAGTGTCTGTTATTCTAAAAGTGTATTAGTTCTTGTTTAAACACTTGGGCTTCAGGCCAGTTATTTTACATTAAGAAGGTTCGTGGTCTGCACTCTTGTGGGAGGAGAGGCTGGACTCTGCCCTTTTGAGCTGGGAATTTCTGGTTAAAGGCTTATAGTGCCTGCATATTTGAACTGTTTCTTACTGAAATTGGTACACCTTGTTTGCTGTAGCATAGACTAGATCCAGGCCTGCTGAATCTAGCTTTGTTTGTATGCTTGTTGTTTGTGTGCTTGTTATTTCCCTGAAACACTAATTCCACCTAAAACGCGGCTTTTCAGCACTTCTGTGGATCCCTAGTGATATCTGCATTGTTTACTGTACTTATTTCCTTGTTTCACTTGAAAAAAAGTTACTGTTTGTCGTTTTTGCATTTAAGTTACCTGTAACACAGACACAGGCTACACACTCAAGTGCGCTAGCCTCCTCTGTGTATTTAAAGTAATTTAAGCTCTGCATTTCTGTTTCTAAAAAAAATAAATAAATAAAAATAAAAAAACACAAAAAAATTCCTTGTTTTCCCGCCTTTCTGAACTAGTCTAGTCCAGTTTTCAGGCTTTGCTGAATCCAGGACTGAGGTAAAGGTTCCTGTGTTGCCCATATCATACTTGGATAGTTAGGTGGCTTCCTTGTTCACTGTGAGAGAGGGAACTCTGAGCAGCCTATCTGTCCCTGTAGGAGTGGTCCCAGCCCAGCAACTTGTAGCTCATTGGCCATTTTTGGCTAATTTCTATCCTTTTTGATCTCCCTGGTATAAAAAAACGCTTGGTGCGGTTTTGCACTTGTATACAGCTCAGCAGGCTCCTTGTGGTGCCCTGCAGGATCCTACAAGTGGCTGAGAGACAAAAGAGAGACTTTGGACTTGATTAAGTATTGTTTTTGCTTGTTGTTTCCCTGAAACACTAATTCCGCCTAAAACGCAGCTTTTCAGTGCTTCTGTGGATCCCTAGTGATATCTGCATTGCTTTCTGTACTTATTTCTTTGTTGCACTTGAAAAAAAGTTACTGTTTGTTGTTTTTGCATTTAAGTTATCGGTAACACAGTTGCAGGCTACACACTCAAGTGCGCTAGCCTCCTCTGTGTATTTAAAGTAATTTAAGCTCTGCATTTCTGTTGTTTCTGAAAAAAAAAACACAAAAAAATTCCTTGTTTTCCCGCCTTTCTGAACTAGTCTAGTCCAGTTTTCAGGCTTTGCTGAATCCAGGACTGTGGTAAAGGTTCCTGTGTTGCCCATATCATACTTGGATAGTTAGGTGGCTTCCTTGTTCACTGTGTGAGAGGGAACTCTGAGCAGCCTATCTGTCCCTGTAGGAGTGGTCCCAACCCAGCAACTTGTAGCTCATTGGCCATTTTGGGCTAATTTCTATCCTTTTTGATCTCCCTGGTATAAAAACTGCTTAGCGCGGTTTTGCGCGAGTTTGCGCACCACGCAGCGCTGTTTAGCTGCGGATAAACTATTCCAGGCTCCTCAAAGTCTGCACTTCAGTTTTTCCCTTGAAACTTGAAACACTTCAACCCAGCACTAGAAATAAGGCAATTTAGGACCGGCACTTACTAAAACTCACTAAAACTAGCACTAGATTACAGCTTGCACTTCAGCCCTATACTCAGGAAGTATAAGGCTCTTTACTCATCCAATCAGCAATACAGTCCCAACCATCTATTCAGGCATGTTCAAGGGACAGCTTCAGGTGTGCTCTCTGGTGAAGCTGGTGAATCTGGGCATCCTGAGGCAATGTTACAATTGCCTCATGTACACAGACAACCCCCTCCTCCTCCCAACCAACACAAACATATGTGAGAGATGCAGCTACACAGCCAAACTGGAGGCTAAGCTCCCTCAACCCACGACTGGATCAACCAGTCACAAGGAGAAGGGCAACACTAGCACCACATTACCACACCCACATAGACCAGCCATAGCTGCACCAGAAAACAACTCTCAGAAACACGCAAAAACATATTCGGAGGCTCTAAATAAGAACCTGCCTAAACAACAGAGACCTCCTAAGCATACACCCAAGCAACCCCCACCCCACAACAGAAACCAGGTAACACATACATCACAATGTCAGTGTGCCAAGCAAAAACAGCCCCTAAGGCTAAATAACACACCTAACAAACTAGTAATCAGTGATTCTATCATCAGGCACAAAGACATCCCACTCACTAGACTGAACAAGGAGAAGGTTACCGTAAGCTGCCTGTCGGGTGCCAGAATCCACAACATAACACATGCACTCAGGTCACTCCACAAGTACAAATATGACTCTGTCATTGTACATGTTGGCGTAAATGACCTGAGATGTACCTCCCTGGACTACATGAAAAGAGACATGGAGGAGCTCTCTGACCATGTAGCCCAGGCTGGTATTACTCTGACTCTGAGTAGCATCCTGCCCTCACCCAAAATGATGCCAGTATACGAAGAAAATATGATCAGTTTCAACAATTGGTTAAACTACTGGTGTCATTCAAAGGGGATCCAGTACTTGTCAGCCTGGGACGACATGCTTGACAAGCCACGTTGCTTCGCCAGAGACGGCTTGCACCTGTTGCCCCTGGGCTTTCAAATACTGGCCAAGACTGTTGCCACCCCAATACTGTCCTTTTTAGGCAAGGCTCAAAAGACAAACCCGCCTCTATAAGCAACAATAATAAACAAAAACTGAGGGTAATGCTGCTCAACACCAGAATTCTAAACCTCAAAATGCATGCACTCAAGGCTCTCCTTAGTATGGAAGAAATCGACGTATGTGCAGTGACAGAAACCTGGTTCAAGGCTCCAGAGAGCACCCCAGCACTACCAGGCTATAACTCCTACCATACCTTTAGGTCCCAAAACCAGGACCGGAACACAAAAGAAGGGGGTGTGTCCATATTCATCAAGAACAACCACACCTCCAGGTTAGTAGCACAGCACGCGGAATCTGAGACCATCCAAGTGCAATTGACAGTGGGTAAATTGACTGTTCAATTTATAGCTTGCTACAGATCTCCCACTTTGTCTCAGGACCCTCACGCAGCATTCCTGAGAACATTAGAAAGTATGAAGATTCTCCCCAACACCATGCTACTGCGTGACTTCAACTATCCAAACATTGACTGGGAAAACTACTCAAGCTCAAACGCCCTAGCCCAATGCTTCCTTGAGTTTATAAACTCAAATGCCCTTGAACAAGAATTGACAACATACCGGACCTGGTCATCACCAACATGGGGAACCTATGTTCCACACCTGAGGTAAACTCGCCATTGGTAAGATCAGATCACAAACTAATCACACTGGACATCCACATCCAGACCCCCCCCCCCCAGTCAAGGAAATCAAGGTAAAAAACTTCTCTAAAGCCAACTTCACACTTCTCAAGATCGAGGTGGGAAGTTTCAAAGCTCCCAATCAAATGGAAAATGATGACCCATCGGCAAAATCCTTTACAAGTGCATTCTATGAACACCTTCAAGAATGCATGGACCCAGCCATCCCAAGTAAAACCAAGACCAACTCCTCAAAAAAGAGGAAGCCAGTCTGGTGGACCCCGGCCATAAATAAACTTTACAACAGAAGGAGGAAACTCCTGCAAGATAGAACAAAATCCCCAAATTAGAAGGCATCAGTGATTAAGATCAGTAAAATCTGCACTCCCTTATTAAATCATCCAAGGCCAACTTCGAAAGAAAAATAGCAAATGACTCTAAGGATAACCATAAGGCCTTCTTTAACTATGTCAAGAGTCTAGGGGAAAACTCTCAGATATGCTCCGAGCTAGTGCATAATGGCCATAAATACACTGAACCAACCGACATTGCCAACATCCTGGCTGACAAGTTCAGTGCAAACTTCACCCCCCCTCTCCACCAAAGGGGCTAGCACCCATCCCAGAAGAATGTGGCGCTCCAGATATCTCAGACACACAAGTAAAGACAGCCCTTGCAAAGGCCACAAACACAGCATAAATGGGACCAGATGCTAACCCAGGTTGTGTCTTACATGAGCTTCAAAATGAACTAACCCCCCATCTCAAATCACTATTCAAACTCAGCCTCTCTACAGGCTATGTACCCAAAGAATGGTGTACAGCAACAGTCGTACCACTCCACAAAGGTGGTGCCACAACTGACCCTGGGAGCTATCGCCCTATAAGCTTGACTAGCATGGTCTGCAAAACCATGGAACGCATTATCATGGAGCTCATTGACAGGGACAATGGGAACCTCCAGACACTGGACCTCACCCAGTTCGGCTTTGTTAAAGGCAGATCTTGCCTCCTGAACTTGGTCGACTTCTTCAAAACAGTCACCAAGGCCATAGATGAAAGGAAGGTGGTCCACACAGCATATCTGGACCTTGCTAAGGTGTTTGACACCATCCCACACTCAGGAATCATAGACAAACTCACCAGCTTAAATATCAACCCCCATGTCACGAGATGGGTTGCCAATTGGCTCTCAGACAGAACCCACAAGGTAAGAGTGGCAGGCACCATGTCTGACTCTAAAC